>NC_087506.1:278199-449678 GCF_036417665.1 Passer domesticus
ATTCCCACCCAAATTACCTCCAAAAACCTGTTAAATTTCCTCCAAAAACCCATTAAATTTCCCCCCCAAAATTCCCCCTCAAAATCCCCTCCTGATTTCCCAAAATCCCTTCAATTCCCACCCAAATTCCCACAATTTCCCCCCCAAAATCCTCAATTTCCCCCCCAAAACACGCAATTTCCCCTCCAAAATCCCCGATTTTCCCCCCAAAATCCCCTAATTTCCAAATAAAATCCCTAAAAATCCCCCAAAATCCCCCAAATTGTCAGGAATTGCCCCGAATTGTCGGGAACTGCCCCGAGTGCTGCTCACCAGCCTCCAGCACGGCGCGGGCCCCGTCGGGCTCCAGGGCCAGGTTGGCCAAGGTGCGGGCGACGCGGTTCCGCGCGCTCTCGGGCACCGCCGGCAGCGCCAGCAGCGCCACTGCCAGGGGCAAAGGGCACAGGTCAGGGGTCACAGATGGACACAGGGACACGGGCAGTGCCAGCAGCGCCACTGCCACAGGGGGCAAAGGGCACAGGTCAGGGGGCAGGGATGGACACTCGGAACAGGGGTCAGGGATGGACACTCGGACACGGGCAGTGCCACTGCCAGGGGGGGCAAAGGGCACAGGTCAGGGGGCAGGGGTCAGGGATGGACACTCGGACAGGGAGCAAAGGTCAGGGATGGACACTCGGACACGGGCAGTGCCACTGCCAGGGGCAAAGGGCACACGTCAGGGGGCAGGGATGGACACTCGGACAGGGGTCAGGGATGGACACTCGGACAGGGAGCAAAGGTCAGGGATGGACACTCGGACACGGGCAGGGCCACTGCCAGGGGCAAAGGGCACAGGTCAGGGGGCAGGGGTCAGGGATGGACACTCGGACAGGGGTCAGGGATGGACACTCGGACACGGGCAGTGCCACTGCCAGGGGGGGCAAAGGGCACAGGTCAGGGGCAGGGATGGACACTCGGACACGGGCAGTGCCACTGCCAGGGGCAAAGGGCACAGGTCAGGGGGCAGGGGTCAGGGATGGACACTCGGACACGGGCAGTGACACTGCCAGGGGGGCAAAGGGCACAGGTCAGGGGGCAGAGGTGGACACTCGGACAGGGGTCAGGGATGGACACTCGGACACGGGCAGTGCCAGCAGCGCCACTGCCAGGGGGGCAAAGGGCACAGGTCAGGGGGCAGGGTGGACACTCGGACAGGGGTCAGGGGTCAGGGTGGACACTGGGGACACAGGGCAGGGGGCAAAGGTCAGGGATGGACACTGGGACAGGGAGCAGGGGTCAAGGGTGGACACTGGGACACTGGGACAGCGGGCAGCACCAGCAGCGACACTGCCAGGGACAGAGGGCAGGGGTGGACACTCAGACAGAGAGCAAAGGTCAGGGATGGACACTGGGACAGGGGGCAAAGGGCAAAGATCAGGGGTGGACACTCGGACAGGGGTCAGGGATGGACACTGGGACAGCGGTCAGTGCCAGGTGGACACTGAACTCAAAGCTCAAGGGACTCCAGACACACCTCACAATTTCCCCACATTCCCGACATTTTCCCCCTCATTCCCGGTATTTTTCTCCACATTCCCGGTATTTTTCTCCACATTCCCGGTACTTTTCTCCACATTCCCGGTACTTTTCTCCACATTCCCGGTATTTTCCCACATTCCCGGTATTTTTCTCCACATTCCCGGTACTTTTCTCCACATTTCTGACACTTTCCCCCTCACTCCCGGCTCTCTCCCCCTCACACCCGATTTTCCCCCTCACTCCGGACACTTTTCTCCACATTCCCAACACTTTTCTCCTCATTGCCGGCCCTTTCTCCCTCACACCTGTAAAATTTTCCTCACTCCCGGTATTTTTCTCCACATTCCCGGCACTTTTCCCCTCACACCAAACACTTTTTCCCTCACACCCCGCCCGTCCCCTCTCACCCCCGGCCCATCTCCCCTCACACCGGCACTTTTCCCCACATCCCGGCACATTTTTTCCTCATTCCTGATATTTTCTTCTCATTCCCAGCACTTTTCCCCTCACACCAAGCACTTTTCTCCACATTAACGACACTTTCCCCCACATTCCCGGCACTTTTTCCCTCACACCAAACAGTTTTTCCCTCACACCCGCCCGTCTCCTCTCACCCCGGCCCATTTCCCCTCACACCGGCACTTTTCCCCACATCCCGGCACATATTTTCCTCATTCCTGATATTTTCTTCTCATTCCCGGCACTTTTCCCCTCACACCAAACACCTTTCTCCACATTAACGACACTTTTCTCCACATTCCCGGTACTTTTTCCCTCACACCAAACACTTTTTCCCTCACACCCCGCCCGTCCCCTCTCACCCCGGCCCATATCCCCTCACACCCGGCACTTTTCCCCCACATCCCGGCACATTTTTTCCTCATTCCTGATATTTTCTTCTCATTCCCAGCACTTTTCCCCTCACACCAAACACTTTTCTCACATTAACGACACTTTTCTCCACATTCCCGGTACTTTTTCCCTCACAACCAAACACTTTTTCCCTCACACCCGCCCGTCCCCTCTCACCCCGGCCCATCTCCCCTCACACCGGCACTTTTCCCCACATCCCGGCACATTTTTTTCCTCATTCCTGATATTTTCTTCTCATTCCCAGCACTTTTCCCCTCACACCAAGCACTTTTCTCCACATTCTCGGCACTTTCCCCCCCCATTCTCGGCACATTTTCCCCTCACACATGACACTTTTCCCACATTCCCGGTATTTTTCTCCCTCACACCGGGCACTTTTTCCCTCACACCGGGCACTTTTCCCCTCACACCGGGCACTTTCCCCCTCATTCCCGGCACTTTCCCCCTCACACCGGGCACTTTCCCCTCACACCTGACACTTTTCTCCTCACACCGGGCACTTTCCCTCACACCTGACAATTTCCCCTCACACCCGGTCACTTTTCCCCTCACACCTGACACTTTTCTCCTCACACCGGGCACTTTCCCCTCACACCTGACAATTTCCCCTCACACCGTCACTTTTCCCCTCACACCGGGTACTTTTCCCCCTCACACCTGACAATTTCCCCTCACACCGGTCACTTTTCCCCCTCACACCTGACACTTTTCTCCTCACACCGGGCACTTTCCCCTCACACCTGACAATTTCCCCTCACACCGGGCACTTTTCCCCTCACACCGGGTACTTTTCCCCTCACACCGGTCACTTTTCCCCTCACACCGGTCACTTTTCCCCTCACACCGGGTACTTTTCCCCTCACACCGGGCACTTTTTCCCTCACACCGGGCACTTTCCCCCTCACACCGGGCACTTTTCCCCCATTCCCGGCACTTTTCCCCTCACACCTGACACTTTCCCCTCACACCGGGCACTTTCCCCTCACACCTGACACTTTCCCCTCACACCTGACACTTTCCCCTCACACCGGGCACTTTTCCCCTCACACCTGACACTTTCCCCCTCACACCTGACACTTTCCCCTCACACCGGGCACTTTCCCCTCACACCGGGCACTTTCCCCTCACTCACCCAGCCGCGGCACCCCTCCGAGGCTCCTGGCCTGCCGCCGGCAGCCGGGCTCGGTGCAGCAGTTCCCGAGCACGCTCAGCGCCAGCTCCAGCACCCTGCGGGGCCGCTCGGGCCCCACGAGCTCCAGCAGCGGCCCGAGCCCCCCTCGCTCGCGGAACCGCGCGGGGCCCCCGGCCCGCCGCGTGTGCCGGGTGCGCAGCGCCAGCAGCGCCCGCGACAGCGACGGCTCGGCCGCGGGCCCGCACGGCCTCCACCGCACCAGCCCAGGGACTCGGACATGGTGGGGGAGAAATGGGGGAAAAACGGGGGGAAACGGGAAAAAAAAATGTAGCGGGGGTGAGGGGAGAGGGAACGGTGAGGGGCGGAACGGGCGGAAAGGGTGAGCGGGGAGGAGGGAACGGCGGGGAGGGGGCACAGAGAGAGCGGGGAAGGGAGAGGGGGAGGGACGGGGCGCGCGGGGGGTGATGGGAGAGGGGCGGGGCCTGCGGGTGATTGGCGGGCGGTGCGCGAGGGGAAAGGGGCGGGGCGATCTGTGATTGACAGGTGGTGCGTGAGGGGAAAGGGTGATTGACAGGACTGTGATTGATTGATTGATTGATTGATTGATTGGAAAGGAGCGTGTCAACCTGTGATTGACAGGAAGGGTACCCTTGGGTGATTGACGGGGATATGGGTGATTAATCGATTGATCGATTGATTGACTAAACAGGCAAGGAGTGATTGGTTAGGCAATAATTAATCAATTGATAATTTGATTGATTGATTAAAAAGGAGAGTGGCAACAGATGATTGACAGAGCTGTGGGCAATTTATTAATTGGGAAAGGGGAGTGACAATGAGTGATTGATTAGGCAAATATTAATTGATTGAGGATGGGATGAAAACGGCGGGGCCATGGGTGATTACCAGGGAAATTAATTGATTGATTGATAAATTGATTGACAGGCAGGGAATTAAGTAGAACACAAAAGGGGCGGGGGCAACGGATGATTGACAGAATAAATTATGCGAAAGTGGGTGGGGCATCAAATGATTGACAGCCCCGGGGCTGATAGTTAATACAGTGTGGGCGTGGTCACACCCTCAGAAGGGGGGGACAACAGCTGATTGACAGTCGAGGGGCGCGGCCAATGAAACCTCGCGAGATTTCCCGAGATTTGCCGCCGTTCCCGCCCTTTCCCCCTCCCGCCAACATGGCGGCGCACGCCGGGCCCCCCCCCGAGCCGGACATGTCGCGACAGTGGCGACAGTCGTGGCCTCGCCTCGATCCGACAGCTCCGAGTATTTCCAGAGGGCCCTGGAGACGCTCGAGGAGGGGCTAGCGAGGAGGAGCTCGGTGAGGGGGGGTTTGGGGGTCCCTGAGGGGGTTGGGAGGGGGTTATGAGGGAATATGGGGAGTTTGTGAGGGATTTTGGGGTTTATGAGGGGATTTAAGGGGTTTATGAGGGGATTTGGGGGGTTATGAGGGGGTTTGGGGGGGTTATGAGGGGGTTTGGGCGTCCCTGAGGTGTTGTGAGGGGATATGGGGGATTTATGAGGAGACTTTGGGATTTATGAGGGGATTTGGGGGGTTATGAGGGGATATGGGGGATTTATGAGGCGATTTGGGGGTTTATGAGGGGATTTGGGGGTCCCTGAGGGGATTTGGGGGGTTTATGAGGGGATTTGGGGTTCTTGAAGGGGTTTGGGGGGTCCCTGAGGGGATTTGGGGGCTCCGTGAGGGGATTTTGGGGTTTATTAGGGGATTTGAAGGGGGTTTGGGGGTTCCTGAGGGGATTTTGGGGTTTATGAGGGGATTTTGGGGTTTATGAGGGGTTTTGGGGGAGTTTATGAGGAGATTTTGGGGTTTATGTGGGGATTTGGGGGTCCCTGAGGGGATTTGGGGGCTCCGTGAGGGGATTTTGGGGTTTATGAGGCGATTTTGGGGTTTATGAGGGGTTTGGGTGATTTATGAGAGAGTTTGGGGGGGGTGTTATGAGGGATTTTTGGCGTCTCTGAGGGGATTTTGGGGTTTATGAGGGGATTTAGGGAGGTTTATGAGCGGTTTGGGGGGAATTTGGGAATAATTGCTATTTTGTCACTGCTAACCCCCATTTGGTTGTGTCTAACTCCCATTTTTTGTGTCTAATCCCCCTTTTTCAACTCCTAACCGCCATATTTTTCAGTTTAACCCCTATTTTTTGGTGTTTAACCACCATTTTTTGTGTCTAACCCCCATTTTTGGGGGTTTAACCCCCATTTTGTTCTGTTTCACCCTCATTTTTTTATGTCTAACCCCCATTTTTCCACTCCCAATGCCCATTTTTTGGGTTTAATTTCCTTTTTTTTTGCGCTTAACCTCCATATTTTTGTGTCCAACCCCCAGCTTTTTGTGTCTAACCCCATTTTTTCTCTCCTAATGCCATTTCTTTATGTCTAACCCCCATTTTCTCACTCCTAACCCCCAATTTTTTGGGTCTAACCCCCATTTTTCTGCTCCTAATCCCCATTTTCTCACTCCTAATCCCCATTTCTTTGTGTCCAACCCCCATTTTTGTGTAATTTACCCCATTTTCTCCCTGTTTTTCCCCCAGCCCTGTTCACGCCCAACGTGCTGGCCGAGGCTGCGCGCTGCCTGCCCGCCCTGGCCCTGCACCCGGGGGCTGCAGCTGCTCCTTTTTGGCCTGAATTCCCATCTTTTTTGTGTCTAATCCCCATTTTCTCACTCCCAACTCCCATTTCTTTGTGCCTAACCCCCATTTTTCCTCTCCTAATGCCATTTTTTTGTATCCAACCCCCATTTTCTCACTCCCAACCCCCATTTTTTTTGTATCCAACCCCCATTTTCTCACTCCCAACCCCCATTTTTGGGGTCTAACCCCCATTTTTTGTGTCTAACCCCCATTTTCTCACTCCCAACCCCCATTTCTTTGTGTCTAACCCCCATTTTTCAGCTCCCAACCCCCATTTTTTCATCTCCTAACCCCATTTTTTAGAGTTTAACCCCCATTTCTTTGTGTCCAACCCCCATTTTTTGGTAATTAATCCAGTTTTTTCCCTGTTTTCCCCCAGCCCTGTTCACGCCCAACGTGCTGGCCGAGGCTGCGCGCTGCCTGCCCGCCCTGGCCCTGCACCCGGGGGGCTGCAGCTGCTCCTTTTTGGGCTGAATTCCCATCTTTTTTGTATCCAACCCCCATTTTCTCACTCCCAACCCCCATTTTTTTGTGTCTAACCCCCATTTCTTTGTGTCCAACCCCCATTTTTGTGTCTATCCCCCATTTTCTCGCTCCTAACTCCCGTTTCTTTGTGTCTAACCCCCATTTTTTCGTCTCCTAACCCCATTTTTTTGTGTTTAACCCCCATTTTCTTGCTCCAAACCCTCATTTCTTTGTGTCTAACCCCCATTTTTCCCTTTTTCTCCCTGTGTTTCCCCCAGCCCTGTTCACGCCCAACGTGCTGGCCGAGGCTGCGCGCTGCCTGCCCGCCCTGGCCCTGCACCCGGGGGGCTCCCGGCTGCTGCTGCGGCTGCTGCCCCGCGCCCCCCCCGAGGCCCTCCCCGCCCTGCTGCCCCCCCTGGGGGGGGTCCCCCGCCACCCCCGGGGGTCCCGGGTGCTCGAGGCCGCCCTGGGGAGGGTCCTGGGGGCGCTGGGGGAGGGGCGCGGGCTGGGGGAGGGGCTGGAGGGGGCCCTGGGGGAGCTGGCGGGGGTCCTGGGGCAGGATGTGGGGGGCTTGGCCGGGACCCCAACGGCAGCTTCGTGCTCAGGGCCCTGCTGGGCGTGCTGGGCGGCGGCAGGGACGCAGGTGAGGGGGAATTTGGGGGGGTTTGGGGGGGTTTGAGGGGGATTTGGGGGTGCTGGGCGGCTGGCAGGGATGCAGGTGAGAGGGAATTTGGGGAATTTTGGGGGGTTTGAGGGGGATTTGGGGGGTTTTTGGGGAGGGTTTTGAGGGGATTTTGGGAGGATTTGGGAGGGTTTGAAGGGGATTTGGGGGTGCTGGGGGGCGGCAGGGACGCAGGTGAGGGGGAATTTGGGGGGTTTGAGGGGAATTTGGGGGGTTTTGGGGTGGGTTTGGGGGGATTTTGGGAGGATTTGAGGGGGTTTGAGGGGGATTTGGGGGTGCTGGGGGGCGGCAGGGACGCAGGTGAGGGGGAATTTGGGGGATTTGGGGGGGGTTTGGGGGGGTTTGAGGGGGATTTGGGGGGTTTTGGGGAGGGTTTGAGGGGATTTTGGGAGGATTTGGGAGGGTTTGAAGGGGATTTGGGGGTGCTGGGGGGCGGCAGGGACGCAGGTGAGGGGGAATTTGGGGGTTTTGGGGGGTTTTTGGGGGGTTTGGGAGGATTTGGGGGGATTTGGAGGGGTTTGAGGGGGATTTGCGGGGTTTTAGGGGCATTTGGGGAGGGTTTGGGAGGGTTTGAGGGGGGTTTGGGGAGGATTTGGGGGGTTTGAGGGGGATTTTGGGAGGATTGGGGGGTTTTGGGGGATTTTAGGGGGGTTTGAGGGGGATTTTGGGAGGATTGGGGGGTTTTGGGGATTTGAGGGGGGTTTGGGGGGATTTGGGGAGGGTTTGAGAGGATTTGGGGGGGCTGGGGGGTGGCAGGGACGCAGGTGAGGGGAAATTTGGGGAGTTTGGGGGGGCTTGAGGGGGATTTGGGGGGTTTTAGGGGGTTTGAGGGGGATTTGGGGGGTGCTGGGCAGCGGCAGGGACGGAGGTGAGGGGGAAATTTGGGGAATTTTGGGGGATTTGAGGGGGGCTTGGGAGGATTTGGGGGGATTTGGAGGAGTTTGAGGGGGTTTGGAGGGGTTTGAGGGGGATTTGGGGGGTTTTAGGGGCGTTTGAGGGGGATTTTGGGAGGATTGGGGAGCATTTGGGGGGGTTTGAGGGGGGTTTGGGGAGTGTTTGAGGGGATTTGGGGGGGTTTTGTGGAGGGTTTGGGGGGGTTTGAGGGGATTTTGGGAGGATTTGAGGCGGATTTGGGGGGTTTTAGTGGGATTTGGGGGAGTTTTGGGAGGGTTTGGGGGGGCTTGAGAATTTGGGGGGGGGTTGAGGGGGATTTGGGGGTGCTGGGGGGCAGCAGGGACGCAGGTGAGGGGGGGGTTGGGGAGTTTGGGGGATTTTGGGGGGTTTTCAGGATTTTTTGGGAATTTTTGTAGTAATTGGGAGGGTTTTAGGGGGGAATTTGGGGGTTTGGAGGGAAAATTTGGGCTTTTGGGGGGAAATTTGGGGATTTTGGGGGGATTTGAGGAGGTTTGGGGGGGGATGAGAAGAATTTTGGGGGATTTTTGGGGATTTTTGGAGGTTTTCAATGATTTCCCCCCAATTTCTGCCCCAGTCCCTCCCCCCAAGGGGGCGGAGCCAAAGACAAAGAAGGAGGGGCTAAAGGAAAAGGAGGCGTGGTCGCTGCCAAAGGGGGCGGAGCTTCCGGCCTCCTTCCGCCCCCTGCTGGAGGAGCTGGCCAGGGGCTGGAGCAGCAAATTCCAGGTGAGCAAAAAACCCCAAAATTCACCCCCAAAATCCCCCTAAAAATCCCCAAAATCATCGTAAAAACCCCAAAAATCCAAATAATCACCCCAAAATCCCCCTAAAAATCCCCAAAATCATCGTAAAAACCCCAAAAATCAGCCCAAAACCCTCAAAAACCCCAAAAATGACCCCAAAATAACCCAAAAATCATAATAAAGTCCCCCAAAATCCAAATAATCGCCCCAAAGTCACCCTAAAAACTCCCAAAATCACCTGAAAAACCCCAAAAATCACCCCAAAATCACCTTAAAAATCCCAAAAATCACCCCAAAATCACCCCAAAAAACACCCCAAAAAACCCAAAAATCATAGTAAAAGCCCCAAAAATTAAAATAATCATCCCAAAATCACCTTAAAAATCCCAAAAATCACCTCAAAAACCCCAAAAATCACCCCGAAATCATCGTAAGAGTCCCAAAAATCCAAATAATCACCCCAAAATCACCCTAAAAATCCCAAAAATCGCCTCAAAATCAGCACAAAAACCCCCCAAATCACCCCAAAATAACCAAAAATCATCACAAAAACCCCAAAAGTTTAAATAATCACCCCAAAATCACCCTAAAAACTCCCAAAACCCCAAATTTCTCCAAAATCCCCAAATTTCCCTTTAAAATTCCAAAAATTCCCACATTTTTCTTCCAAAATCCCCAAATTTTTCTCTGAAACCTCTCAAATATTGTCCAAATTTCAGAATTCCCCCCCAAGTTTTCCTCAATTTCCCCAAAATTCCCCAAATTTTCCCCAAATTTCCCCAAAATTCCCCAAATTTTCCACAAAGTTCCTAAATTTTCTCCAAATTTCCCACATTGTCCCCAAATTTCCTCCATTTTTTTCCAGTTTTCCCCAAATTTCCCCAATTCTCACCCAAATTTCCCCAAAATTCCCCAAATTTTCCCCAAAAGTTCACCAAAGTTCCCCAAATATCCCCAAATTCCCCAAGTTTTCCCCAAAATTCCCAAATTTTCCCCCAATTTCTCCCAAATTCCCCAAATTTTCCCTAAAATTCCCCCATTTTCCCCAATTGTCTCCAATTTCCCCAAATTTCCCCAAATTTCCCCAATTTTCCCCAATTTCCCCCAGAGCTGCTGACCCCGCCCTGCGCCAGCCTCTGCCTGCAGGGGGCGCTGTCGGCCCTGCACCGCAGCCAATCGCCTTCCTGCGCCCGCCTCTGCCGCGCCCTGATTGGCTGCCTCAGCCAGGACAGCCCCGCCCACGACCAGAGGTCAGTGCTGATTGGCCGGGGGGATCCCGCTGCTCTTTTCTCATTGGCTGGCCACTCCCGGATCCCGTTTCCTGATTGGCAACCTCTCCTCTCATTGGCCACGCCCCTTCCTGTGATTGGCTGCTGTCTTCCCAAATTTGGGGGAACCAGAGTTGCCATTCCCTGATTGGCTGCTCCTCTGGATCCCCCCTCTCTGATTGGCTGTGCCCTGTGGGTGCTGTGCTTTGATTGGCTGCTGTTTGCAATCCCTCTTCTCTGATTGGCTGTTGCTCAGGATCTGTTTTCTCTGATTGGCCGGCTCACTCAGTCCTTTTTCTCTGATTGGTCACTGTCCTTGATCCTTTTTCTCTGATTGGCCGCTCCTCTGAATCTCTTTTCCCTGATTGGCTGTGGCCATCAAGTCCTCTTCTCTGATTGGCTGTTGTTCTTAATTCCTTTTTTCCCATTGGCCGCTGTTCTGGATCCCTTTTTTCTGATTGGCTGGCTCACTCAGTCCTTTTTCTCTGATTGGTCGCTCCTCTGAATCTCTTTTCCCTGATTGGCTGTGGCCATAATCTCCTGTCCTCTGATTGGCTGTTGCTCTTGATTCCTTTTTCTAATTGGCCGCTGTTCTGGATCCCTTTTTCTCTGATTGGTCGCTGTCCTTAATCCCTCTTCTGTGATTGGCTGCTTCTCTAGATCCCCTTTCCCTGATTGGCTGTCACCTCCAGCTCCTATGCTCTGATTGGCTGCTTCTCTGGATCCCTTTTTCCTGATTGGCCGCTTCCCCCGATCCCTTTTCTCTGATTGGCCCAGCCCTCTGCTGACGTCACTGCAGGACCCCGCCCGCTCCCGCCTCCTGGAGGCGGCCATGACGGTCCTGGACCCCCCGGGGCTCCGCGAGCTCTTCCGGGGTCACCTGCGGGGTCACCTGAGGGGCGTGGCCTCCCACCGCGTGGCCAATCACGGCCTGCAGCGCCTCCTGGACCACGCCCCCGAGGACGTGGTAGGCGGGGCTTGGCCGGGTGGGGCTTTGGGGCGGAGCTTAAAAGGGATGAATTTGCATATGTAAATTAGGGGCTGGTCTGAAAGGGGGTGGGTTGGAAAGGGGCGGGGCCTAAATGGGAGGGGTCCAAATGAGGTGATTGGCTGGGGAATGGGGGTGGGGCTTAAGGAGGCGGGGCCTAAATGGAGGCGCTCATTGGTTGGGAGGGTGGTGGGCGTGGCTTAGTATGGTTGGAGGGGGTGGGGCTTTAAAATGTTAATTAGGGGTGGGTGGGGCTTAATTGGGTGCATGAAATGGGCGGGGCTTGAAGGAAGAATGTCACTGGCTGGGTGGGAGGGGCTTGGAGGGGTGGAAAGCTAAGTGGGAGGGGCTTAAAGGGGATGGGGGATCAAATGGGATCATTTGATTGGCTGGGAGGGAAGGAGGTGTGGTTTAAAGGGGTGGGGTTTAAAGAGGAGGGGCTTAAAGGGGGTGTGGCTTACAGGGAGCTTCCTATTGGTCAGAAATGTGGTGGGAGGGGCTTAAATACCTGAAAACCAAGAGGGGTGGAGCTTAACTGAATTATTTGCCTGGGAACAACCTCCTGATTGGCTGGGGTGAATCTGTGGGCATGTCTGAGGGTGGTGGGCGTGTCTGAGGGTGGTGGGCGTGTCTGAGGGCGGTGGGCGTGTCCCGGCAGGCGCAGGAGGTGCTGTCGGAGCTGGGCCCCGCCCTGCAGGAGCCGCTGGCGCGGGGTCACGCCGGGGTGGTGCTGGCGCTGCTGGGGGCGGCCCTGAGGCACCCCCGGCTGCAGGGGGAGACCCTGCGCCACCTCTTCCAGGTGGGACACGCCCCTTTCGCGCAGGCCACGCCCACAGAGTGATAAACCACTCCCGATCTCTGATAAACCGCTCCCACTTTGTGATAAACCACACCCACTCTGTGATTAACCACTCCTGCTCTGTGATAAACCACTCCTGCTCTGTGATAAACCACGCCCACTCCGATAAACCACGCCCACTTTGTGAGAAACCACGCCCACTCTGTGATAAACCACACCCACTCTGTGATTAACCACTCCTGCTCTGTGATAAACCACTCCTGCTCTGTGATAAACCACGCCCACTTTGTGAGAAAACCACGCCCACTCTGTGATAAACCACGCCCACTGCGTGATAAACCACGCCCACTCTGTGATAAACCACTCCCACTGCGTGATAAACCATGCCCACTCTGTGATAAACCACGCCCGCTTGGTGATAAACCACGCCCACTCTGATAAACCACTCCCACTTTAACCACCCCTTTAATCCCACCCATGCTAAGCCCCGCCCCTTCCCCATTAGCTCCTCCCCTTCCCCTCTAACCACGCCCCTAAGCCCCGCCCCTTCCCCCATTTCCATCTCTAAGCCCTGCCCCTTTCCCATCAGGCCCTGGGCTGCTGGGCCCCGCCCCTCCACCCCCAGTGCGTCACCGCCCTGGCCCAGCTCCGCCCCCTGGAGGGCGGGGACAGCGAGGAGGGGGCGGAGCCTCAGGTAAAAGGGGCGGGGATTAGGGGAGGGGTTAAAGTGGGCGGGGCTTAAGGCGTGGGGTTTAAAGTGGGCGGGGCTTCGGGTGTGGGGTCAAAGTGGGTGGGGCTTAAGGTGTGGGGTTTAGAATGGGCGGGGCTTAAGGTGTGGGGTTAAAGTGGGCGGGGCTTAAGGTGTGGGGTTTAGAATGGGCGGGGCTTAAGGTGTGGGGTTAAAGTGGGCGGGGCTTAAGGTGTGGGGTTTAAAGTGGGCGGGGCTTCGGGTGTGGGGTCAAAGTGGGTGGGGCTTAAGGTGTGGGGGTTGAAGTGGGCGGGGCTTAAGGTGTGGGGTCAAAGTGGGTGGGGCTTAAGGTGTGGGGGTTGAAGTGGGCGGGGCCTAAGGTGTGGGGTTAAAGTGGGTGGGGCTTAAGGTGTGGGGTTTAGAATGGGCGGGGCTTAAGGTGTGGGGTTAAAGTGGGTGGGGCTTAAGGTGTGGGGTTTAGAATGGGCGGGGCTTAAGGTGTGGGGTCAAAGTGGGTGGGGCTTAAGGCGTGGGGTTTTAAAGTGGGCGGGGCTTCGGGTGTGGGGTCAAAGTGGGTGGGGCTTAAGGTGTGGGGGTTGAAGTGGGCGGGGCTTAAGGTGTGGGGTTAAAGTGGGTGGGGCTTAAGGTGTGGGGTTAAAGTGGGTGGGGCTTGAGGCGTGGGGTTTAAAGTGGGCGGGGCTTAAGGCGTGGGGTTTAAAGTGGGCGGGGCTTAAGGCGTGGGGTTTAAAGTGGGCGGGACTTAAGGTGTGGGGTTAAAGTGGGTGGGGCTTAAGGTGTGGGGTTTAGAATGGGCGGGGCTTAAGGTGTGGGGTTAAAGTGGGCGGGGCTTAAGGCGTGGGGTTTAAAGTGGGCGGGGCTTCTGGTGTGGGGTTAAAGTGGGCGGGGCTTAAGGTGTGGGTTAAAGTGGGTGGGGCTTAAGGTGTGGGGGTTAAAGTGGGTGGGGCTTAAGGTGTGGGGTTTAGAATGGGCGGGGCTTCGGGTGTGGGGTTAAAGTGGGCGGGGCTTAAGGTGCGGTGTTTAAAGTGGGCAGGGCTTGGGGTGTGGGGTTAAAGTGGGCGGGACTTAAGGTGTGGGGTTAAAGTGGGTGGGGCTTAAGGTGTGGGGTTTAGAATGGGCGGGGCTTAAGGTGTGGGGTCAAAGTGGGTGGGGCTTAAGGTGTGGGGGTTGAAGTGGGCGGGGCTTAAGGTGTGGGGTTAAAGTGGGTGGGGCTTAAGGTGTGGGGTTTAGAATGGGCGGGGCTTAAGGTGTGGGGTTAAAGTGGGTGGGGCTTAAGGTGTGGGGTTTAGAATGGGCGGGGCTTAAGGTGTGGGGTCAAAGTGGGTGGGGCTTAAGGTGTGGGGTTTAGAATGGGCGGGGCTTAAGGTGTGGGGTCAAAGTGGGTGGGGCTTAAGGTGTGGGGGTTGAAGTGGGCGGGGCTTAAGGTGTGGGGGTTAAAGTGGGCGGGGCTTGGGGTGTGGGGTTAAAGTGGGCGGGGCCTTTTTCCCATTCATTTTCCTCCTCTTTCCTCCCAATTTCCCCCCATGTTTTCCCCAATGTCCCGGTGTTCCCCCCAGCCCCTCTCGCTGTCCCCGTGGGGGTCTCGGGCCCTGCAGCTGCTGCTGCACTTCGGGGACCCCTCCCCAGTTCTGGGGGCGCTGGGGGCGCTGCCCCCCCCGGCGCTGCCCGCGCTGGCCCGCAGCCCCCCCGGCAGCCGCCTCTGGGACGCCCTCCTGGGGTCCCCAAGTGTCCCCAAAGTGACCAAGAAACGGCTCCTCAGGAGGCTCAAGGTATTCCAAAAATCTGCTTTTTTTTTGGGGTGAAAAACGGCCATTTTGGGCAAAAAATCCGATTTTTTTAGCAAAAAAATCTGATTTTTTACTGAATAAAAAGGGATTTTTTTGGGGGAAAAAATGCCTTTATCTAGCAAAAAATCTTTGGTTTTGAGTAAAAACCAAAGTTTTTAGCAAAAATATTCTTTCTAAGGAAAAATGTAGTAAAAATTTTATTTTTTAGGAAAAAACAGGATTTCTGGGAAAAAATGTGATTTTTTTTTCGTAAAAGAAGGGGTTTTTCGTGAAAAGAATTGCATTTTTTTAGAACAAAGATCTTTGGTCTTGGGTAAAAAAAAATTCTGATTTTTAGTTAAAAAAATTAGAATTGTTTTTCACAAAAAAAGTCTGATTTTTCAGCCAAAAAAACCCAGCTTTTTTTCAGGAATAAAAAAGGTCATTTTTAAGCAAAAACTCAAATTTCTTTTGGAAAAAATAATCTGATTTTCCAGCAAAAAACCCCCAATTTTCAGTAATAAAAAATGTGACTTTGGGGCTGGTCCAGAGCCCCCCGGCAGCCGCCTCTGGGACCCCCCCTGGGGTCCCCAAACGTCCCCAAAGTGACCAAAAAACGGCTCCTGAAACGCCTCAAGGTATTCAAAAAATGGGAATTTGTTTTGGGGTGAAAAACGGCCATTTTGGGCAAAAAAATCCGATTTTTTTAGCAAAAAAATAGGATTTTTTAGCAAAAAAATCTGATTTTTTAGCGAAAATTTTGGAATTTTTTTAGTGAAATAAAGGAATTTTTTCATGAAAGCAGCCACTTTAATTACCAAAAAAATCTTTGGTTTTTTCAGTAAAAAAGTTGAAATTTTTTGGGGGAAAAAACAAGGTTTTTCAGCAAAAAATGGGATTTTTTCATTAAAAAATGGGATTTTTTTCATTTAAAAATGGGGGTTTTTTTAAGTGAAAAGAATTGGATTTTTTGCAATAAAAGCCTTGGGTAAAAAAAGATTCTGATTTTTCAATTAAAAAAATTAGAATTATTTTTCACAAAAAAATCTGATTTTTCAGAAAAACGAATTTGTTTTTTTTTAATAAAAAAACCCACGTATTTTGCAGCAAAAAGTCAAATTTTTTTTGAAAAAATGATCTGATTGTTCAGCAAAATAAAATCCCAATTTTCAGCAATAACTCTGTGATTTTTGGGGGAAAAATCCCAAATTTTGAGCGAACAAAGGGAGGGATTTTGAGGTTTGGGGCTGGCCCGGAGCCCCCCGGGAGGAGTCTCTGGGACCCCCCTGGCGTCCCCCAGTGTCCCCAAAGTGACCAAAAAACGGCTCCTCAGGAGGCTCAAGGTATTCCAAAAATGGGAATTTGTTTTGGGGTGAAAAACGGCCATTTTGGGCAAAAAAATCCGATTTTTTTAGCCAAAAAATCTGATTTTTTAGTGCAAAAATGTGGATTTTTACAGAGAAAAAAGGGATTTTTTGATGAAAAAAAATGGCTGTATTTTAGCAAAAAGCTCCTGGTTTTTCAGTAAAAAAATTGAAATAATTTTTTAGGGAAAAACCAGATTTTTTGGCAAAAAATGGGATTTTTTTTTATTAAAAATGGGAATTTTTTTTGAAAGAATTGGATTTTTTGCAGCAAAAATGTTGGGTCTTGAGTAAAAAAAATTCTGATTTCTCAGTTAAAAAAATAGTGTTATTTTTCAGGAAAAAATCTGGTTTTTCAGAAAAAAAAGTCTAATTTTAAGATAATTTTGGGGTAATTTTAGGAGAATTTTCAGAATATTTTGGGGTTTTTTGGGGGAAATTTTAGGAATATTTTACGATTTTTGGTGGATTTTTCTGTGATAATTTTGGGATGATTTTAGGAATATTTGAGATAATTTTGGGAATATTTTGAGATATTTTTGTGATAATTTTGTGAGAAATTTGGGTTAATTTTAGGAATATTTTGTGGTAATTTTAGGATAATTTTGGGAATATTTTTGGCATAATTTTGGGATACTTTTAGGAATATTTTGAGATATTTTTGGGATAGTTTTTAGATAATTTTTTTATAATTTCAGGAATATTTTTGTGATAATTTTGGGTTAATTTTAGGAATAGTTTTGTGATAATTTTGGGATAATTCCAGGAATATTTTTATTATAATTTTCGGGTAATTCCAGGAATATTTTTGTGATAATTTTGGGTTAATTTCGGGAATATTTTTGTGATAATTTCGTGGTAATTTCAGGAATATTTTGGGATAATTTTGTGATAATTTCCGGAATGTTTTTGGGGTAATTTGGGGTAATTTTAGGAATATTTTTGTGATAATTTTTGGGTAATTTCAGGAATATTTTTGTGAGAATTTTGGGATAATTTGGGGAATATTTTTGTGATAATTTTGGGGTAATTTCAGGAATATTTCTGTGATGATTTCGTGATAAATTCAGGAATCTTTCTGTGCTAATTTCACGATAATTTGGGTTAATTTCTGCTGATTTTGGCTCATTTTGGGCCGTTTCTCCCGTCCCAGGGGCACTGGGCAGAGCTGGCTCGGGACCGCAGCGGGAGCCGAGTGCTGGACACGGCCTGGGCCTGCAGCCCCCTCCCCCAGAGGGCCCAGCTGGCCGCGGAATTGGGTCTGGGGGCTGCCCAGAATTTGGGGGGAATTTGGGGGGTTTTGGGTGGAATTTGGGGCATTTTGAGGGGATTTAATGGGATTTTTGGGGGATTTTTTGGGATTTTTGGGGGTCCTGGGCCTGCAGCCCGCTCCCCCAGAGGGTCCAGATGGCCACGGAATTGGGTCTGGGGGCTGCCCAAAATTTGGGGGGAATTTGGGGGGTTTTGGGAAAATTTGGGTGGAATTTGGAGCATTTCGAGGGGTTTTAATGGGATTTTTTGGGGATTTTTGGGGGGATTTTTGGGGGTTCTGGGTTCACAGCCCCCTCCCCCAGAGGGCCCAGCTGGCCGCGGAATTGGGTCTGGGGGCTGCCCAAAATTTGGGGGGAATTGGGGAAAATTTGGGTGGAATTTGGGGCATTTTGAGGGGTTTTAATGGGATTTTTTGGGGGGAATTTTGGGAAAATTTAAAGGGTTATTAATGGGGTTTTTGGGGGTGGTTTTTTGGGATTTTTGGGTTATTTTGGGTGGATTTTAATGGGGATTTTTGGTTTGGTTTTGGGTTATTTTGGGGGGATTTTGGTCTGTTTTGGGTGGATGTTCACAGGGATTTTTGGTTTATTTGTGGCTTATCTTTTGGGGAAGTTTGGGTGGATTTTTGGGTTATTTTGGGTTATTTTCTGTGCATTTTCACAGGGATTTTTGGGGTTATTTTGTGTGGATTTTTGGGTTATTTTTGGGGTTATTTTGGTTGGATTTTTGGGTTATTTTTGGGGTTATTTTTGGGTTATTTTGGTTGGGTTTTTTTGTTATTTTGGGTAGATTTTTGGGGTTATTTTGGGTTACTTTCTATGCATTTTCACAGGGATTTTTGGGTTATTTTGGGTTACTTTCTATGCATTTTCACAGGGATTTTTTGGGTTATTTTGCTCTCTTATGGGTGTATTTTCACTGCGATTTTTGCTGTTTTTGTCTCTTTTTCCCCCATTCCCACTGAATCCCCTTTTTTCCCGTTTTTCCCCGTTTTTCCCCCGTTTCCAGCCCCGTCCCTGCCCTCGCTGCTGCGCGACCCCCTCGGCCGCGGCGCCGCCCGCGCCCTGCAGCTGTCACTCTTCCTGAGGCACCGCCCCCAGTGGGAGGAGCTACAGAGACAGGGGCGTGGCCTGGAGCTCTGACCCCGCCCTGCAGCTGTCACTCTTCCTGAGGCACCGCCCCCAGTGGGAGGAGCTACAGAGACAGGGGCGTGGCCTGGAGCTCTGACCCCGCCCTGCAGCTGTCACTCTTCCTGAGGCACCGCCCCCAGTGGGAGGAGCTACAGAGACAGGGGCGTGGCCTGGAGCTCTGACCCCGCCCTGCAGCTGTCACTCTTCCTGAGGCACCGCCCCCAGTGGGAGGAGCTACAGAGACAGGGGCGTGGCCTGCTGTCTGGCTCCGCCCCCTTTGGAAATGTCTAATTAAAATCTCTATTTAAATTTTTATTTGTAATAATTGGTTTGATTGTTTCAGTGGAAGGGGTGTGGCTTAAAAATGGGCGTGGCTTAAGTTGACAGGCTTATATCTAAAGGGGCGTGGCCAATGATCTGTAGATGGGTGTGAATGGGCGTGGCTTAATAGGAAAGGGGAGGGCTCAAATATCACCTTATGGGCGTGGCTTGGAGAAAGGGGCGTGGCCTCCAAGATAATTGGTGGGTGTGGTTTCAAGGTGGGGGCGTGGCTTTCTGGTTTAGGCTGGATGGGCGGGTTTAATGGGAATGGGCGGGGTTTAACAGGAATGGGAGGGGTTTAAGGGGAAATGGGCGGGGCTTGAGGGGATGGGCGGAGTTTAAGGTTAAATGGGCCGGGCTCGAGGAGAATGGGCGGGGTTTGAGGAGAATGGGCGGGGTTTGAGATGAAGTGGGCGGGGTTTAAGGGGGAGTGGGCAGGGTTTAAAGGATGTGGGCGTGGTTTAAGGGATATGGGTGGGGTTTAAGGGGATTGGGCGGGGTTTAAGGGATATGGGCGGGGTTTAAGGGGAATGGGCGGGGTTTAAGGGATATGGGCGGGGTTTAAGGGATATGGGTGGGGTTTAAGGGATGTGGGCGGGGTTTAAGGGATATGGGCGGGGTTTAAGGGATATGGGCGGGGTTTAAGGGATATGGGCGGGGTTTAAGGGGATTGGGTGGGATTTTCTGGAAGTGGGCGTGGTTCTCTGGCGAAGGGGCGTGTCCCGGGGCAGGGGGCGGGGTCAGTGCTGGTCCAGCAGCGGCCGCAGGGCGCCCGAGGCCCCGAGCAGGGCCTGGCCCAGGGCCCGGCACAGCGCGGCCACGAGCCGGAGCAGCTCCCTGCGGACGGGAGGGCGGGTCGGGGGCCAGAAACAACAAAAACACCCAAAAAACGTGAAAAAAACTCCCTAAAAACACCCCGAAACCACCAAAAACAGCCCCAAAACCACCAAAAACAGCCCAAAAACATGGAAAACACCCCAAAAATCCACCAAAAACACCCAAAAAAACCACCAGAAACACCCCAAAAACATGGAAAACACCCTAAAACACAAAAAAACCCTAAAAAACCACCAAAAAACCCAAAATGCCCCAAAAACCATAAAAAACACCCCAAAAACCATCAAAAACACCCCGAAAACCACCACAAACACCCCAAAAAACACACAGAACACCCCAAAACATGGAAAGCACCCCAAAAATCCACCAAAACCACCCCAAAAATCACCCAAAAAAACACCAAAAACCACCAGAAACACCCCAAAACCTTGAAAAACACCCAAAAAATCCACCAGAAAACACCCCAAAATACCCCAAAAAACACACAGAACCCCCCAAAAAACACACAGAACACCCCAAAAACATGGAAAGCACCCCAAAAATCCACCAAAAACACCCCAAAAAACCACCAGAAACACCCCAAAACCTTGAAAAACACCCAAAAAATCCACCAGAAACACCCCAAAAAACACCCAAAATACCCCAAAAACCACCCCAAAAAGACCAAAAACACCCCGAAAACCACCAGAAACACCCCAAAAACCACCCAAAATACCCCAAAAACCACCAGAAACACCCCAAAACCTTGAAAAACACCCAAAAAAATCCACCAGAAACACCCCAAAAACACCCAAAACACCCCAAAAACATGGAAAACACCCCAAAAAAAATTTTAAAAATCCCAAAAACCGCCCCCAAAACACCCAAAAACCTTAAAAAAATACCCAAAACCACCCCAAAAAGCGCCCAAAAAACACCAAAAAAAAACCCAAAAACCACAAAAAGGGATAATTTTGGGATTCCTTTGAGATCATTTTTGGGATCATTTTGGGCTGATTTTGAGAAAATTTTGTGGTAATTTTGTTATAATTTTAGGGTGGGTTTGAGATCATTTTTGGGATATTTTTGGGATAATTTCAGGCCGATTTGGGGATAATTTAGGGATAATTTTGGGCTGATTTTGGGATAATTTTGGGCCAACTTGGTGATCATTTTGGGCCGATTTAGGGATAATTTTGGGATAATTTCGGGCTGATTTGGGGCTAATTTTGGGATATTTTGGGGATAATTTTGGGATCATTTGGGGATAATTTCAGGACAATTTCGGGCTGATTTATTTAGGGATAATTTTGGGATAATTTCAGGCCTATTTGGGGATAATTTGGGGATAATTTCGGGCTGATTTTGGGATAATTTTGGGCTGATTCCAGGCTGATTTTGGGATAATTTTGGGCCGATTTTGAGACAATTTTGGGCTGATTTTGGGCTATTTCTGCCCTCATTCCGGGCCGATTTGGGGACAATTTGGGGGCGATGTTGGGGCTGATTTTGACCCGATTTTGGGTCGGTTTGGGGATCATTTTGGGCTGATTTGGGGATAATTCGGGGATAATTTCGGGCTGATTTTGGGATAATTTCAGGCCAATTTGGGGATCATTTTGGGCTGATTCTCGGCTGATTTTGGGATAATTTCAGGCCAATTTGGGGATCATTTTGGGCTGATTTTGGGCCCTTTCTGCCCTCATTCCGGGCTGATTTCGGGCCGATTTGGGGATAATTTGCGATCATTTCAGGCTGATTTTGGGATAATTTGGTGATCATTCTGGGCCGGTTTTAGGCTAATTCTGGGCTGATTTGAGGATAATTTTGGGCCAATTTGGGGATCATTTTGGGATAATTTTTGGGCTGATTTGGGGTAACTTTGGGATAATTTTGGGTCTGATTTAGGGATAATTTTGGGATATTTTGGGGCTAATTTTAGGATCATTTCAGGCCGATTTGGGGATAATTTAGGGATAATTTTGGGCTATTTCTGCCTTCATTCCGGGCTGATATGGGGATCATTCCGGGCCAATTTGGGGTTAATTTGGGGCTGATTTTGGGATAATTGGGGGATAATTTTGGCCCGACTTGAGGATCATTTGGGGATAATTTTGGGGCTGATTCGGGTCTGATTTTGGGCGTTACCTGAGCAGCCCCGGGGCCCCGAGCGCGCCCGGCTCCCAGCGCAGCCCCCGCAGCCGCGCCCGGGGCTCGCCCTCGGCCGCCAGAGCCCAGCGCGGCGGCGCCTGCGCGACACCGAGCCGTCGGGATTTATTTGGGATTTTGGGGATTTATTTGGAATTTTGGGGATTTATTTTGAATTTTTGGGGATTTATTTTGAATTTTGGGGATTTATTTGGAATTTTTGGGGATTTATTTTGAATTTTGGGGATTTATTTGGAATTTTGGGGATTTATTTGGAATTTTTGGGGATTTATTTTGAATTTTTGGGGATTTATTTTGAATTTTTGGGCATTTTTTGGGATTTATTTTGAATTTTTGAGGATTTATTTGATTTTTTGGGGATTTATTTTGAATTTTTGGGCATTTTTTGGGGATTTATTTTGAATTTTTGGGGATTTATTTTGAATTTTTGGGCATTTTTTGGGATTTATTTTGAATTTTTGAGGATTTATTTTGATTTTTTGGGGATTTATTTTGAATTTTTGGGGATTTATTTGGAATTTTTGAGGATTTCTTTTGATTTTTTTGGGGATTTATTTTGAATTTTCGGGCATTTTTTGGGATTTACTTTGAATTTTGAGGATTTACTTTGAATTTTGGGGGATTTATTTGGAATTTTTGGGCATTTTTAGGGATTTATTTTGAATTTTGGGGATTATTTGGGATTTATTATGAATTTTGGGGGATTTATTTTGAATTTTCGGGACTTATTTTGAATTTTTGGGGATTTATTTGGAATTTTAGGGGATTTGTTTTGAATTTTGGGGGATTTATTGGGATTTATTTTGAATTTTTGGGCATTTTTGGGATTTGTTCTAAATTTTGGGGGATTTAATTTGAATTTTCGGGCATTATTTGGGATTTATCCTGAATTTTTGGGGATTTATTTTGAAATTTTTGGGATTTATTTTGTATTTTGGGGGATTTATTTTGAATTTTCGGGTGTTTTTAGGCGTTGTTTTGGTGGGTTTGGTGGTTTAGGGCGGTTTTGGGGCGGATTTGGGGAATTTTTTGGGTGTTTTAGGGGGGTTGGGTGGATTTTGGGTTTTTCGAGGTATTTCAGGCTCGTTTGGGGGTCATTTGGGGGGGATTTGGGGTGATTTTGGGGGATTTTGGGGGGCTTTCAGGTATTTTGGGGGGATTTTAGGATATTTCAGGCTCGTTTTTGGGGGGATTTTGGGATGGTTTGCGGTGATTTTGGGATATTTCAGGCTGGTTTGGGGTAATTTTGGGGGATTTGGGGGTATTTTGGGGGGTTTGGGCTGATTTTGGGGGGTTTTGAGGTATTTTGGGCAGGTTTTGGGGTGGTTTGGGGGTATTTTGGGGGGATTTGGGGGGATTTTGGGATATTTCAGGCTGGTTTGGAGTGTTTTGGGGTTTTTGGAGTATTTCAGTCTGGTTTTTGGGGTGATTTTGGGGGATTTCAGGCTGGTTTTGGGGTGTTTGGGGGTATTTCAGTCCCGTTTTTGGGGTGATTTTGGGATGGTTTGTGGTGATTTTGGGGGATTTCAGTCTGGTTTTTGGGGTGATTTTGGGATATTTCAGCCTGGTTTGGGGATATTTTGGGGTATTTTGGGGTGATTTTGGGGGATTTCAGTCTGGTTTGGGGGGATTTTGGGGTATTTCAGGCTGATTTTTTTGGTATTTCAGTCTGGTTTTTGGGGTGATTTTGGGATATTTCAGGCTGGTTTTGGGGTGTTTGGGGGTTTTTGGGGTATTTCAGTCTCGTTTTGGGGTATTTTGGGGTGATTTTGGGATATTTCGGGCTGGTTTTGGTGTGATTTGGGGGGATTTCAGGCTGGGTTTTGGGGTATTTTGGGGTATTTTGGGGTGATTTTGGGGTGATTTTGGGGTGATTTTGGGGTATTTCAGTCTCGTTTTGGGGTATTTTGGGGTGATTTTGGGATATTTCGGGCTGGTTTTGGTGTGATTTGGGGGGATTTCAGGCTGGGTTTTGGGATATTTTGGCGTATTTTGGGGTGATTTTGGAGTATTTCAGTCTGGTTTTTGGGGTATTTTGGGGTATTTCAGTCATGTTTGGGGGGATTTTGGGATGGTTTATGGGGTGGTTTTGGGGTAATTTTGGGGTATTTTGGGGTGATTTTGGGGATTTCAGTCTTGTTTTTGGGGTGATTTTGGGGTATTTCAGTCTGTTTTTTTGGTATTTTGGGATGGTTTTGGGGTGATTTTGGGGGATTTTGGGGAATTTCAGGCCGGTTTTTGGGTATTTGGGGATGTTTTTGGGGTGTTTTGGGGGTGTTTTGGGCGGGGGTCTCACCCGGGGGGGCTCCCAGCGCTGCCCCGGCCCCAGCGCCTGCAGGGCCGCGTGCGGGGGGGAGGGTCCCGAAGAATTCCTCGTCCTCCACGAGGGTCCCGTCCTCGGCCAGCGCCAGCGCCGGGGGGAGGGGCAGCCCCAGCGCCGCGCCCGCCTGGGGGGAGGGGGATTGGGGGTTTGGGGGGATTTGGGGGATTTTGGGGGTCTAGGGGGGATTTAAGGGGGATTTAGGGGGATTTGGGGGGATTTGGGGGGGGATTTGGGGGGATTTAAGGGGGATTTAGGGGGATTTTGGGGGGATTTGGGGCAAAATTGGGGAAATTTGGGGGGATTTGGGGGGAATTTGCGGGGATTTGGGGAGATTTGGGGGGGAATTGGGGAGATTTGGGGGGATTTTGGGGCAAAATTGGGGAAATTTGGGGGGGATTTAAGGGGTATTTGGGGCGACTTGGGGGAATTTTGGGGAGATTTGGGGGGATTTGGGGGGTTTTGGGGCAAAATTGGGGAAATTTGGGGGGATTTAGGGGGATTTTGGGGGGGTTTGGGGCAAAATTGGGGGGATTTTGGGGGGATTTGGGGAATTTGGGGGAATTTGGGGGATTTGGGGCAAAATTGGGGAAATTTGGGGGGGTTTGGGGGATTTAAGGGGGATTTTGGGGGGGTTGGGGGGATTTGGGGGGTTTTGGGGCAAAATTGGGGAAATTTGGGGGGATTTAGGGGGATTTTGGGGGGGTTTGGGGGGATTTTGGGAAGATTAGGTGGGATTTGGGGGAGATTTGGGGGGATTTAAGGGGGATTTTGGGGGGGTTGGGGGGGATTTGGGAGGGATTTAGGGAATTTGGGGGGAATTTGGGGGGATTTATGGAGGATTTGAGGGGATTTAGGGAAAAAATTGGGGAACTTTGGGGGATTTGGGGGGATTTGAGGAAATTGTGGAGATTTGTGGGGATTTGGAGGGATTTTGGGGGGATTTGGGGGAATTTAAGGGGGATTTAGGGGGAAATTTGGGGTGGGATTTCGGGGGATTGGGGGAGAAATTTTTGGGATTTCAGGGACTTGGGGAGATTTGGGGGGGAAATCTGGGGGGGATTTGGGGGTAATTAGGGTTTAATCAGCATTAATTAGGGCATAACTAGCATAAATTAATCAAGATTAATTAGGATTAGAGTTTAATCAGGGTCAGTTAAGGCTTATCCACGGTTATTAAGCTTTTATTAGGACTAATTACGGTCCAATCAGGGTTAATTAGGGTTTACTCAGGGTTAATTACGCTTTTATCAGGACTAATTAAGGTTCAATCAGTGTTAATTAGTGCCTGCTTAAATTTAATCACCATTAACCCGCGCTAATTAAGCGGTAATTAACCGGGGCAGCTCGGGCCGCGTGCGGGCGGCTCGGGGGGCGCTAATTAGCGCTAATTAGCGCTAATTGGCCGCACCCTGCTTGCCGCAGCTCCGCGAGGGTCGCGGCCAGGACCCCCCGGGGCCGCCCCTCCCCCCCCCGCGGGGGCCCACCCAGAAGGGGCGGGGGGGGGGGGAGGGGCCGGGGGGGGAGGGGCCCCAAAGGCGCGGGCCAGGGAGCTGGGGGGGGGAGGGGCGGGGGGGAAAAACAAAGGCAAAAAAAGGTTAAAAAAAAACCTACTGTGAAAAGAGCGAAATTCCAGCGGAATTGACCCAAAATTCCCAAATTTCACCCAAAATTCCAGCGAATTTAACGCAAATTCCCCAAATTCCCAAAATTCCAGTGAATTTAACTTAAATTCCCCAAAATTCCTCAAAATTTTATCGAATTTAACCCAAATTCCCACATTTCACTGATTTCCAGAGAATTTAACCCAAAATTCCATCGAATTTAACTCAAATTCCAAAAATTCCCCCAAAATTCCCCTGAATTCCAGCGAGTTTAACCCAAATTCCCCAAAATTCCCCCAAATTTTCATCAAATTTAGCTCAAATCCCCCCAATTCCCCCAAAATTCCAAAAAATTCCATTGATTTTATCCAAAATTCACCCCAAATTCCAGCGAATTTAACTGAAATTCCCCAAAATTCCAGTGAATTTAACTCAAATTCTGCAAAATTTCCCCAAAATTCCCCTGAATTCCAGCGGAATTAACCCAAATTCTCCAAATTTCACCCACAAATTCCAGCGAATTTAACTGAAATTCGCCCAAAATTCCCAAAATTTCACCCAAAATTCCATCAAATATAACATAATAAATTCCCCCAAAATCCATCGAATTTAAATAAAATTCCCCAAAATTCAAAAAAAAATTCCATCAAATTTAACCCAAATTCCCCCAAAATTCCCAAAAAATTCCATTTGATTTTAACAAAAATTCCCCAAAATTCACGCAAAATTTCATCAAATTTAACTTAAATTCCCCAAATTTCACCCAAAATTCCAGCGAATTTAACCCAAATTCCCAAAATTCCCCAAAATTCCACCAAAACATCACCGAATTCACCCAAAATTAATCAAAATTTCATCAAATCTGCCCAAAATTCCACCAAAATTACCAAAATTCCATCGAATTCCCCAAAATTTCCTCAAATCCATCAAAATTCCACCAAGTTCCATCAAAATTCCCCAAAATTCCCTCAAATTCCCACAAAGTTTCCCAAATTCCCACCAAAATTCCCCAAAATTCTCCCCAAACTCCTCTGAAATTCCCCAAAATTCCCTCAAATCCCGCCAAAATTCCACCAAATTCCCCCAAAATTCCCTAAAAAATTCCCAAATCTTCCACCGAATTCTGCCAAATTAAACCAAACTTCCCCAAAATTTTATCAAATCCCCCCAGAAGTTCCTCAAAATTCCCTCAAATTTCGAGAAAAATCCCAAATTTGCCCAAATTCCCCCGAATTTTGCCCAAAAATCCCCCGAATTCCCCCCGTTCCCCCTCCCCCCCCCCGGTACCTGAGCGCCTCCATCGCTTCCGGGGGGCGGGGCAAGGTCCGAAGGTCCGCGGTGACGTCACGGTGACGTCACGGGGGAGGGGAATCCCCGGGAAAACGCCCCCGGGCTGGAAACCCGGGAATTTTGGGGGGAAAAATGGAGAAATTGGGGTAAAAAAGGGGAATTTGGGGACAAAAGGGGGAATTTTCTATCAAAAATTGGAAATTTTGGGGATAAAAATGGAGAAATTGGGGTAAAAAAATGGGAATTTGGGGTTAAAATTGGGAGTTTTGGGGGTAAAAAGGGTCATTTTCTGCCCAAATATTGAGAATTTGGGGGGAAAAGAGGGAATTTGGGGGGTAAAAATGGAGAAATTGGGGTAAAAATGGGGAATTTGGGGAAAAAAAAGGTGAATTTTGAATAAAAAATGGGAATTTTGGGGATAAAAATGGAGAAATTGGGGTAAAAAAGGAATTTGGGGTTAAAATTGGGAATTTTGGGGGGAAAAGGGGAATTTTCTGCCCAAATATTGGGATTTTGGGGAAAAAAAAGGGAATTTTGGGAATAAAAATGAAGAAATTGGGGTAAAAAAGGAGGAATTTGCGGGACAAAAGGGGAATTTTAAATCAAAAATTGGGAATTTTGGGGGAAAAAGGGGAATTTTCTGCCCAAATATTGAGAATTTGGGGGGAAAAATAGGAATTTGGGGGGTAAAAATGGAGAAATTGGGGTAAAAAAATGGTATTTTGGGGAAAAAAAAGAGGAATTTTGAATAAAAAAATGGGAATTTTGGGGATAAAAATGGAGAAATTGGGGTAAAAAATGGGAATTTGGGTTTAAAATTGGGAATTGGGGGGGCAAAAAGGGGGAATTTCAATCAAAAATTGGGAATTTTGGGGACAAAAAGGGAATTTTAACCCCAAATATTGAGAATTTGGGGGAAAAAAAGGCAATTTGGGGGGGTAAAAATGAAGAAATTGGGGTAAAAAATGGGAAATTTGGGTTAAAATTGGGATTTGGGGGACAAAAAGAGGAATTTTGAATCAAAATTTGGGGAATTTTGGGGAAAAATGGGAATTTGGGGCTAAAATTGGGGAATTTGGGAGGAAAATTTGGAAATTTGGAGGAAAAAATTGGACTTTTGGGTTAAAATTTGGGAATTTGGGGTGAAAAATGGAATGTTGGGGCAAAAATTGGAGAGATTGGGATCAAAAATGGAAAATTTGAGGAAAGAAACGGTAATTTGGGGTGAAAATGTGGAAATTTGGGGTGAAAAATGGGAATTTTAAATTAAAAATCAGGAAAGAGGGGAATTTTAGGGCAAAAAATGGAGAATTTGGAGTAAAAAACTGGGAATTTGGGGTGGAAAGTTGGCAATTTTGGTGTTAAAATTGGAGGTTTCAGGGGGAAAAAGGGAATTTTAACACAAAAATTGGGAATTTGGGACCAAAAATTGGAATTCGGTGGGAGAAAATTGGGAAATTTAAGCGAAAATTTGGGGATTGGGAGTGAAAATTTGGGAATTTGGGAGCAAAAAGGGAAAATTTGTGCGGAAAAAAAAGAATTTTGATTCAGAAATTGGAATTTGGGGCGAAAAATGGAATTTTGGACCCGAAAATTGGGACTTTTTGAGCCGAAAAATTGGGAATTTGGGTCAGAAAAGGGGAATTTTAAACCAAAAATTGGGAATTTTGGGTGAAAATTGGGAGTTTTGAGGAAAAGAATTCCCGGTTTTCAGCTCCTAAATTCCCGGTTTTTAGGCCCAAAATTCCCAAGTTTTGCACCCCCTCACAACTAAGCCACGCCCCCCAACGACCAAACCACGCCCCCCCACAATGAAGCCACGCCTCTAATAGTTAAACCACGCCTCTTTGGACCAAACCACGCCCTCGGTGATTAAACCACGCCTCATTACAACAAGCCACGCCTCCTAATAACCAAACCACGCCCCCAACGAGGAAACCCCCGCCTCCAAATGCAAGCCACACCCACTCAGAGAGAAGCCACGCCCCCAGCGATGAAACCACGCCTCCAAATTTAAACCACGCCCCTCGTGGCAGCCAAAACCACGCCCCCCAGCAGCCAATCCCCGCCCTTTTTAGGTCTCCTAGCAACCAATCCCCGCCCCTTTTTAGTTCCCCGCCTTTTTTTGTCTCCTAGCAACCAATTCCCCCCCCTTTTTTGTTTCCTAGTAACCAATCCCCGCCCCTTTTTGTTCCCGCCCTTTTTTGTCTCCTAGCAACCCGTTCCCCGCCCTTTTCTGGTCTCCTAGCAACCCGTTCCCGCCCTTTTTTTGGTCTCCTAGCAACCCGTTCCCGCCCTTTTCTGGTCTCCTAGCAACCCGTTCCCGCCCTTTTTTGGTCTCCTAGCAACCCGTTCCCGCCCTTTTTTGGTCTCCTAGCAACCTGTTCCCGCCCTTTTTTTAGTCTCCTAGCAACCAATTCCCGCCCATTTTTACTTCCCGCCCTTTTCCGGTCTCCTAGCAACCGATTCCCGCCCTTTTTTGGTCTCCTAGCAACCCGTTCCCGCCCTTTTTTTGGTCTCCTAGCAACCGATTCCCGCCCTTTTTTGGTCTCCTAGCAACCCGTTCCCGCCCCGTCCCGGTCTCCTAGCAACCCGTTCCCGCCCCGTCCCGGTCTCCTAGCAACGCGCGGCCGTCACTTCCGGCGGGCCAAGATGGCGGCGGCGGGCCCGGCGCTGGGCCCCGAGGCTCCGGGCGGCTCCGGGGCGGCCCCGGGCGGGCCCCGCGCGGGCCCCGAGGGCCCCGGGCCGGGCGGCGGGGGCCGGGGCCGCGCCCGGAGCCGCCCGCGGAGCGCCCGGGGCCGCGGCCGGCGCGCGGGACCCCGAGGTGGCGGTGGAGATCGGCGAGACGTACCTGTGCCGCAGGGCCGACGGCAGCTGGCGTGAGGGCCGAACTGGGCAAACTGGGGATACTGGGATGGTTATACTGGGCAAACTGGGGGTACTGGGAGCGGTACCTGTGCCGCAGGGCCGACGGCAGCTGGCGTGAGGGCCGAACTGGGCAAACTGGGGATACTGGGATGGTTATACTGGGCAAACTGGGGGTACTGGGAGCGGTACCTGTGCCGCAGGGCCGACGGCAGCTGGCGTGAGGGGCAGACTGGGAGCGTTATACTGGGCAAACTGGGCAAACTGGGATGGTTATAGTGGGCAAACTGGGGATACTGGGATGGCTATACTGGGCATACTGGGAGAACTGGGGGTACTGGGATGGCTATACTGGGCGAACTGGGAGAACTGGGATGGTTATACTGGGAGAACTGGGAGAACTGGGATGGTTATACTGGGCATACTGGGAGAACTGGGATGGTTATACTGGGAGAACTGGGAGAACTGGGATGGCTATACTGGGCGAACTGGGAGAACTGGGATGGCTATACTGGGCGAACTGGGAGAACTGGGATGGCTATACTGGGCGAACTGGGAGAACTGGGATGGTTATACTGGGCATACTGGGAGAACTGGGATGGCTATACTGGGCGAACTGGGAGAACTGGGATGGTTATACTGGGCGAACTGGGAGAACTGGGATGGTTATACTGGGCAAACTGGGAGAACTGGGATGGCTATACTGGGCATACTGGGAGAACTGGGATGGTTATACTGGGAGAACTGGGAGAACTGGGATGGTTATACTGGGAGAACTGGGGGTACTGGGATGGTTATACTGGGCATACTGGGAGAACTGGGATGGCTATACTGGGCGAACTGGGAGAACTGGGATGGTTATACTGGGAGAACTGGGAGAACTGGGATGGCTATACTGGGCGAACTGGGAGAACTGGGATGGTTATACTGGGAGAACTGGGGGTACTGGGATGGCTATACTGGGCATACTGGGAGAACTGGGATGGCTATACTGGGAGAACTGGGAGAACTGGGATGGTTATACTGGGAGAACTGGGAGAACTGGGATGGTTATACTGGGAGAACTGGGAGAACTGGGATGGTTATGCTGGGCATACTGGGAGAACTGGGATGGTTATACTGGGAGAACTGGGAGAACTGGGGGTACTGGGGTGGTTATACTGGGAGTACTGGGAGCGTTACTGGGTAAACTGGGCAAACTGGGATGGTTGTACTGGGCAAACTGGGAGAACTGGGGATACTGGGATGGTTATACTGGGCATACTGGGAGTACTGGGAGCGTTACTGGGTAAACTGGGCAAACTGGGATGGTTGTACTGGGCAAACTGGGAGAACTGGGGATACTGGGATGGTTATACTGGGCATACTGGGAGTACTGGGAGCGTTACTGGGTAAACTGGGCAAACTGGGATGGTTGTACTGGGCAAACTGGGAGAACTGGGGATACTGGGATGGTTATACTGGGCAAACTGGGAGTACTGGGAACGGTGGGTACTGGGCAAACTGGGATGGGGATACTGGGGATACTGGGATGGGATAATGGGGGAACTGGGAGAACTGGGAGTGGGATACTGGGGGAACTGGGATTGGGGTGGGGGGAATGGGGAACTGGTCCCAGTCCATTCCCAGTCTGTCCCAGTCCCTCCCAGTTGCTCCCAGTTTGTTCCAGTCCATTCCCAGCCCCCCCCAGTCCGTCCCAGTGGCTCCCAGTTGATCCCAGTCTGTTCCAGACTCGGCCGAGGTGATCCAGTCCCATTCCCAGTCTGTCCCAGTCCATTCCCAGTCCCTCCCAGTCCGTCCCAGTGGCTCCCAGTTGATCCCAGTCTGTCCCAGTCCCTCCCAGTTGATCCCAGTCTGTTCCAGACTCGGCCGAGGTGATCCAGCCCCATTCCCAGTCTGTCCCAGTTTGTTCCAGTCCATTCCCAGTCCCTCCCAGTTGATCCCAGTTGATCCCAGTCCCTCCCAGTGGCTCCCAGTTGATCCCAGTCTGTTCCAGTCCATTCCCAGTCCGTCCCAGTGGCTCCCAGTTGATCCCAGTGTGTCCCAGTCCGTCCCAGTTGATCCCAGTCTGTCCCAGTCCGTCCCAGTCCGTCCCAGTGGCTCCCAGTTGATCCCAGTCCATTCCCAGTCCCTCCCAGTGGCTCCCAGTTGATCCCAGTCTGTTCCAGACTCGGCCGAGGTGATCCAGCCCCATTCCCAGTCTGTCCCAGTCCATTCCCAGTCCCTCCCAGTTGATCCCAGTGTGTCCCAGTCCATTCCCAGCCCCTCCCAGTCCGTCCCAGTGGCTCCCAGTTGATCCCAGTCCATTCCCAGTCCGTCCCAGTGGCTCCCAGTTGATCCCAGTCTGTTCCAGACTCGGCCGAGGTGATCCAGTCCCGCCTGAACGAGCAGGAGGCGCGCGAGGAGTTCTACGTGCACTACGTGGGCTGTGAGTGAACTGGGCAAACTGGGCAAACTGGGATGGGGCTGGGAGTGAACTGGGCAAACTGGGCAAACTGGGATGGGGCTGGGAGTGAACTGGGCAAACTGGGCAAACTGGGAATGGGGCTGGGAGTGAACTGGGCAAACTGGGAGGCACTGGGATGGGGCTGGGAGTGAACTGGGCAAACTGGGAGGCACTGGGATGGGGCTGGGAGTGAACTGGGCAAACTGGGCAAACTGGGAATGGGGCTGGGAGTGAACTGGGCAAACTGGGAGGGACTGGGAATGGGGCTGGGAGTGAACTGGGCAAACTGGGAGGGACTGGGAATGGGGCTGGGAGTGAACTGGGCAAACTGGGAGGCACTGGGAGTGAACTGGGCAAACTGGGAGGCACTGGGAGGGGACTGGAATGGACTGGGAGGGACTGGGATGGACTGGGATGGTTCCCAGTGCTCCCAGTGCTCCCAGTTCACTGCACACCGTGGGGAATTGAAGGCACTGGGATGGGTTGGGGAAGGTTCAGAGCACTCCCAGTAAGTCCCAGTTCGCCCAGTTAACCGGCGGCTGGACGAGTGGGTGGACCGGAACCGGCTGGGGATGGACTGGGATGGCTCCCAGTGCTCCCAGTGCTCCCAGTTCACTGCAGACTGTGGGGATTTGAAGGCAATGGAAGGACTGGGATGGGTTGGGATGGACTGGGGCTGTCCCAGTGCTCCCAGTAAGGCCCAGTTTGGCCAGTTAACCGGCGGCTGGACGAGTGGGTGGACCGGAACCAGCTGGGGATGGCTCCCAGTGCTCCCAGTGCTCCCAGTTCATTGCACACCATGGGGAATTGGGCACACTGGGCAGGCTGGGGAAGGTCCAGAGCACTCCCAGTGCTCCCAGTAAGGCCCAGTTTGGCCAGTTAACCGGCGGCTGGACGAGTGGGTGGACCGGAACCGGCTGGGGATGGACTGGGATGGCTCCCAGTGCTCCCAGTTCACTGCAGTCTGTGGGGAATTGAAGGCACTGGGCAGGCTGGGGATGGCTGGGCACAGCTGGGGATGGACTGGGATGGCTCCCAGTGCTCCCAGTAAGGCCCAGTTTGGCCAGTTAACCGGCGGCTGGACGAGTGGGTGGACCGGAACCGGCTGGGGATGGACTGGGATGGCTCCCAGTGCTCCCAGTGCTCCCAGTCTGTGGGGAATTGAAGGCACTGGCAGGCTGGGCACAGCTGGGGATGGACTGGGGCTGTCCCAGCGCTCCCAGTGCTCCCAGTAAGTCCCAGTTCGCCCAGTTAACCGGCGGCTGGACGAGTGGGTGGACCGGAACCGGCTGGGGATGGACTGGGATGGCTCCCAGTGCTCCCAGTGCTCCCAGTTCACTGCAGACTGTGGGGATTTGAAGGCAATGGAAGGACTGGGATGGGTTGGGATGGACTGGGGCTGTCCCAGTGCTCCCAGTAAGGCCCAGTTCGCCCAGTTAACCGGCGGCTGGACGAGTGGGTGGACCGGAACCGGCTGGGGATGGACTGGGATGGCTCCCAGTGCTCCCAGTGCTCCCAGTGCTCCCAGTTCACTGCAGTCTGTGGGGAATTGAAGGCAATGGAAGGACTGGGATGGGTTGGGATGGACTGGGGCTGTCCCAGTGCTCCCAGTAAGGCCCAGTTTGGCCAGTTAACCGGCGGCTGGACGAGTGGGTGGACCGGAACCGGCTGGGGATGGACTGGGGCTGTCCCAGTGCTCCCAGTAAGGCCCAGTTTGGCCAGTTAACCGGCGGCTGGACGAGTGGGTGGACCGGAACCGGCTGGCGCTGTCCAAGAGCCTGAAGGAGGCGGCGCAGAAGAGCTCGGAGCCGTTCCTGGGCGAGCTGGCCGAGCCCGAGAGGAAAATCACCCGCAACCAGAAACGCAAGCACGACGAGATCAACCACGTGCAGAAGGTCTGGGACCCACTGGGATGGACTGGGACATACTGGGAGGGACTGGGAGCCGGGTAAAGGGGACTGGGAGGGACTGGGAGGGAGTTAAAGGGGACTGGGAGGGACTGGGAGCCACGTAAAGGGGGCTGGGATGGAGTTAAAAGGGACTGGGATGGGGTTAGAGGGGACTGGGATCACTTTAGGGGGCACTGGGATGGACTGGGACAGGGTTAGAGGGCACTGGGAGGGACTGGGATGTACTGGGATAGGGCTAGAGGGCACTGGGATGGACTGGGAGGGACTGGGATGGAGTTAAAAGGGACTGGGATGGGGTTACAGGGGACTGGGATCACTTTAGGGGGCACTGGGAGGGACTGGGACAGGGTTAGAGGGCACTGGGGTGTACTGGGATATACTGGGAGGGACTGGGAGGGAGTTAAAAGAGACTGGGGTGTACTGGGTTGTACTGGGAGGGACTGGGAGCCAGTTAAAGGGGACTGGGAGGGAGTTAAAGGGGATTGAAATGGGGTTAAAGGGAATTTGGATCACTTTAGGGGGCACTGGGAGGGACTGGGATGGACTGGGAGAGGGTTAGGGGTTACTGGGGTGTACTGGGAAGGACTGGGAGGGACTGGGACAGGGTTAGAGGGCACTGGGATGAACTGGGTTGTACTGGGAGGGACTGGGAGTGAGTTAAAGGGGATTGAAATGGGGTTAAAGGGGACTGGGATCACTTTAGGGGGCACTGGGAGGGACTGGGATGGACTGGGACAGGGCTAGAGGGCACTGGGAGGGACTGGGATGGACTGGGAGGGACTGGGAGCCAGGTAAAGGGGACTGGGAGGGACTGGGATGGAGTTAAAGGGGATTGAAATGGGGTTAAAGGGGACTGGGATCACTTCAGGGGGCACTGGGATGGACTGGGACAGGGTTAGAGGGCACTGGGAGGGACTGGAGTGTACTGGGAGGGACTGGGACAGGGTTAGGGGTTCCTGGGATGGACTGGGGTGTACTGGGAGGGACTGGGAACGAGTTAAAGGGGGTTGAAGTGGGGTTAGAGGGGACTGGGATCACTTTAGGGGGCACTGGGATGTACTGGGTTGTACTGGGATGGACTGGGACAGGGTTAGGGGTTACTGGGATGGACTGGGGTGTACTGGGAGGGACTGGGAACGAGTTAAAGGGGGTTGAAGTGGGGTTAGAGGGGACTGGGATCACTTTAGGGGGCACTGGGATGTACTGGGTTGTACTGGGATGGACTGGGACAGGGTTAGGGGTTACTGGGATGGACTGGGGTGTACTGGGAGGGACTGGGAACGAGTTAAAGGGGATTGAAGTGGGGTTAGAGGGGACTGGGATCACTTTAGGGGGCACTGGGATGTACTGGGTTGTACTGGGATGGACTGGGACAGGGTTAGGGGTTACTGGGATGGACTGGGACAGGGTTAGGGGTTACTGGGATGGACTGGGATGTACTGGGAGGGACTGGGAGAGAGTTAGAGCGAGTTACAGGGGACTGGGATCACTTTAGGGGGCACTGGGAGGGACTGGGACAGGGTTAGAGGGCACTGGGAGGGCACTGGGATGGACTGGGAGGGCACTGGGATGGACTGGGACAGGGTTAGGGGTTACTGGGATGAACTGGGATGTACTGGGAGAGAGTTAGAGCGAGTTACAGGGGACTGGGATCACTTTAGGGGGCACTGGGAGGGACTGGGATGGACTGGAAGCACACTTCCAGTGCTGATCCTTACTGGTCTTTACTGGTTTCTACTGGTCCTTATTGGTTTGTATCTGCTGTTACTGGTTTATACTGGTCCATACTGGTCTGTACAGGTCCTTACTGGTTTGTATCAGATGTTACTGCCCCATACTGGTTTATAATGGCTTATACTGGTCCGTACTGGTTTATACTGGTCCGTACTGGTCTATACTGGTCCGTACTGGTTTTGCAGACCTATGCCGAGATGGACCCGACCACGGCGGCGCTGGAGAAGGAGCACGAGGCCGTGAGTGGGGGAGGAACCCCCAAAATTTGGGGAGATTTGGGGCATTTTTAACGGGAATTTTGGGGATTTTTGGGAGATTTTTTGGGGATTTTTAACGGGAATTTTGGGGATTTTTGGGAGATTTTTTGGGGATTTTTAATGGGAATTTTGGGGATTTTTGGGAGATTTTTTGGGGATTTTTAATGGGAATTTTGGGGATTTTTGGGAGATTTTTTGGGGATTTTTAATGGGAATTTTTGGGGATTTTTGGGAGATTTTTTGGGGATTTTTAATGGGAATTTTGGGGATTTTTGGGAGATTTTTTGGGGATTTTTAATGGGAATTTTTGGGGGATTTTTAGGGGGATTTTAATGGGATTTTAAATTTTTTTTTTGGGATTATTTTTGGGATTTTTGCGGGAATTTCTGTGGGATTTTTGTGGAGATTTGGCGAGGTTTTTTTTTTGGAGATTTTTGCAGAATGTTTTTGGGTTTTTTGGGGGGATTTTTTGTGGGATTTTGGTGGGATTTGGGCACTCAGGTGTGCCCAGGTGTGCCCAGGTGTGCCCCCTTGGGTTGCAGATCACCAAGGTGAAGTGCGTGGACAAGATCCACACCTGGGCTGGTTTTGTCCCTTTTTGGGCCATTTTTAGTGGGATTTTTTGCGGGATTTTTGTGGGATTTTTGCAGTTTTTGGGCACCCAGGTGTGCCCAGGTGTGCCCAGGTGTGCCCAGGTGTGCCCCCTTTGGGTTGCAGATCACCAAGGTGAAGTGCGTGGACAAGATCCACACCTGGGCTGGTTTTGTCCCTTTTTGGGCCATTTTTAGCCCATTTTTAGTGGGATTTTGGTAGGATTTTTGTGGGATTTGGGCGCCCAGGTGTGCCCAGGTGTGCCCAGGTGTGCCCAGGTGTGCCCCTGTGGGTTGCAGATCACCAAGGTGAAGTGCGTGGACAAGATCCACATCGGGCACCACGAGATCGACGCGTGGCCTTTTTTTATCCATTTTTTGGCCATTTTAATTGGGATTTTTTGTGGGATTTTTGCGGTTTTTGGGCATGCCAGGTGTGCCCAGGTGTGCCCAGGTGTGCCCCCTGTCTGTCCCACATCACCAAGGTGAAGTGCGTGGACAAGATCCACACCTGGGCTGGTTTTGTCCCTTTTTGGGCCATTTTTAGTGGGATTTTTGCGGGATTTTTGTAGGATTTTTGCAGTTTTTGGGCACCCAGGTGTGCCCAGGTGTGTCCCCTGCCATTGCAGATCACCAAGGTGGAGTACGTGGACAAGATCCACATCGGGCACCACGAGATCGACGCCTGGGCTGCTTTTATCCATTTTTAGCCCATTTTTAGCGGGATTTCTGCGGTTTTTGGGCAGCCAGGTGTGCCCAGGTGAGCCCAGGTGTGCCCCCTTTGGGTTGCAGATCACCAAGGTGAAGTGCGTGGACAAGATCCACATCGGGCACCACGAGATCGACGTGTGGCCTTTTTTTATCCATTTTTTGGCCATTTTAATTGGGATTTTTTGTGGGATTTTTGCGGTTTTTGGGCATGCCAGGTGTGCCCAGGTGTGCCCAGGTGTGCCCAGGTGTGCCCCTTTGGGTTGCAGATCACCAAGGTGAAGTGCGTGGACAAGATCCACACCTGGGCTGGTTTTGTCCCTTTTTGGGCCATTTTTAGCCCATTTTTAGTGGGATTTTTGTAGGATTTTTGTGGGATTTGGGCGCCCAGGTGTGCCCAGGTGTGCCCAGGTGTGCCCCTGCCATTCCAGATCACCAAGGTGAAGTACGTGGACAAGATCCACATCGGGCACTACGAGATCGACGCGTGGGCTGGTTTTCTCCATTTTTTGGCCATTTTTAGCTCATTTTTAGTGGGATTTTTGCGGTTTTTGGGCGCCCAGGTGTGCCCAGGTGTGCCCAGGTGTGCCCCTGCCATTCCAGATCACCAAGGTGAAGTACGTGGACAAGATCCACATCGGGCACTACGAGATCGACGCGTGGTACTTCTCGCCCTTCCCCGAGGACTACGGCAAGCAGCCCAAGCTCTGGATCTGCGAGTTCTGCCTCAAGTACATGAAGTACGAGAGGAGCTACCGCCTGCACCTGGTGCGCACCTGGGGGGGTTAAAATACACCTGGGCACACACCTGGGCACACCTGGGGGGTAAAACACACCTGGGCACACACCTTGGGGGGTAAAACACACCTGGGCACACACCTTGGGGGGTAAAACACACCTGGGCACACACCTTGGGGGGTAAAACACACCTGGGCACACACCTGGGGGGGTAAAACACACCTGGGCACACACCTGGGCACACCTGGGGGGTAAAAACACACCTGGGCACACACCTGGGGGGTAAAAACACACCTGGGCGCACACCTGGGGGGGTAAAACACACCTGGGCGCACACCTGGGGGGGTAAAACACACCTGGGCGCACACCTGGGGGGGTAAAACACACCTGGGCACACACCTGGGGGGGTAAAACACACCTGGGCACACACCTGGGGGGGTAAAACACACCTGGGCACACACCTTGGGGGGTAAAACACACCTGGGCACACACCTGGGGGGGTAAAACACACCTGGGCACACAGCTGGGGGGGTAAAACACACCTGGGCACACACCTGGGCACACCTGGGGGGTAAAAACACACCTGGGCACACACCTGGGGGGGTAAAACACACCTGGGCACACACCTGGGGGGGTAAAACACACCTGGGCACACACCTGGGGGGGTAAAACACACCTGGGCACACACCTGGGGGGGTAAAACACACCTGGGCACACACCTTGGGGGGTAAAACACACCTGGGCACACCTGGGGGGGTAAAACACACCTGGGCACACACCTGGGGGGGTAAAAACACACCTGGGGCATTTGGGCTACACCTGGTGTGCACCTGGGGGGTAAAACACACCTGGTGCGCACCTGGGGGGTAAAAACACACCTGGGCACACACCTGGGCACACCTGGGCACACACCTGGGGGGTAAAACACACCTGGGCACAGCTGGGGGGGTAAAACACACCTGGGGTGGTAAAACACACCTGGGGACACACCTTGGCACACCTGGGGGGTAAAAACACACCTGGGCGCACACCTGAGGGGTAAAAACACACCTGGGGGGGGAGGAAAAATACACCTGGGGCACACCTGGGCACACCTGGGGGGGTTATAACACACCTGTGGCACACCTGGGGGGGTAAAAACACACCTGGGGGGGGGGGAAACACACCTGGGGGGGGGGAACACACCTGGGGGCACAGCTGGGGGCACCTGGGGGGGTTAAACACACCTTGGGGGGGGGTAAAAACACACCTGGGGGCACACCTGGGATACACTTGGGCACTCCTGGGGGGATAAAAACACACCTGGGGGCACACCTGGGCTACACCTGGGCACACCTGGGATACATCTGGGGACATGTGGGGGACACCTGGGCACACCTGGCAGGGGGTTAAAACACACCTGGGGCCACCTGGGCACACACCTGGGGGCACCTGTGTCTCACCTGTGTCACGTGTGTGTCACCTGTGCAGGGGCAGTGCCAGTGGCGGCAGCCGCCGGGCCGCGAGATTTACCGCAAGGGGAACATCTCTGTCTACGAGGTGGACGGCAAGGACCACAAGGTGAGCCCAGGTGTGCCCAGGTGTGCCCAGGTGTGCCCAGGTGTCACCTGGGCACCCTAAACCATCGGAATCCCCAAATCCTGGGCAGTTTTGGGGTGGTTTTTGGGCATTTTTGGAGAATTTTAGTGGGATTTTGTTGGGTTTTTTGGGGCTGTGGGCACCCTGGGTGTGCCCAGGTGTGCCCAGGTGAGCTCAGGTGTGCCCAGGTGTCACCTGGGCACCCCAAACCCAGGGAATCCCTGAATCCTGGGGTGCTTTTTGCCATTTTTAGGACATTTTTGTAGGATTTTTATTTATTTTTGTGGGATTTTGGTTGGGATTTTTTGGGCTTTGGGCACCCTGGGTGTGCCCAGGCGTGCCCAGGTGTGCTCAGGTGTCACCTGGGCACCCAGACGCAGGGAATCCCCAAACCCTGGGCAGTTTTGGGGTGGTTTTAGCCGTTTTCAGGACATTTTTATGGGGTTCTTTTGGGATTTTGGGGGATTTTTGTGGGATTTTTTGGGCTGCGGGCACCCTGGGTGTGCCCAGGCGTGCCCAGGTGTGCTCAGGTGTGCCCAGGTGTCACCTGGGCACTCCAAACCCGGGGCATCCCCAAATCCTGGGGTGGTTTTGGGGTGGTTTTGGCCGTTATTAGGGCATTTTTGTGGGATTTTAATTTATTTTTATGGGATTTTTGTGGGATTTTTTGGGCTGTGGGCACCCCAGGCGTGCCCAGGTGTGCCCAGGTGTGCTCAGGTGTCACCTGGGCACCCAGACCCAGGGAATCCCCAAATCCTGGGCAGTTTTGGGGTGGTTTTGGCCATTTTTAGGGCATTTTGATGAATTTTAGTGGGATTTTTGTTGGGTTTTTTGGGCTGTGGGCACCCCGGGCGTGCCCAGGTGTGCCCAGGTGTGCCCAGGTGAGCTCAGGTGTGCCCTCAGATCTATTGCCAGAACCTGTGCCTGCTGGCCAAGCTGTTCCTGGACCACAAGACGCTCTACTTCGACGTGGAGCCCTTCGTGTTCTACCTGCTCACCGAGGTCGACCGCCAGGGCGCGCACATCGTCGGCTACTTCTCCAAGGTGGGCACACCTGGGCACACCTGGGGCACCTGGGCACTCACCTGGGCACTCACCTGGGGTGATAAAAACACACCTGGGCACACCTGGGGCACACATGGGCACACACCTGGGGGCACCTGGGCACTCACCTGGGGACATCTGGGTGCTCACCTGGGCACACCTGGGGGCACCTGGGAGGGGCTTGAAGCACCTGGGCACACCTGGGGGCACCTGGGCACACCTGGGAGGGGCTTGGAGCACCTGGGCACACCTGGGGACACCTGGGGTACACCTGGGGGCACCTGGGCACACCTGGGCACTCACCTGGGCGCCTGGGGTGATAAAAACACACCTGGGGGCACCTGGGCGCTCACCTGGGCACACCTGGGGTGATAAAAACACAATTGGGCACACCTGGGCACACCTGGGAGGGGCTTGAAGCACCTGGGCACACCTGGGCGCTCACCTGGAGACACCTGGGATACACCTGGGGGCACCTGGGCACACCTGGGGTGATAAAAACACACCTGGGCACACCTGGGCACTCACATGGGGGCACCTGGGATACACCTGGGCACTCACCTGGGAGGGGCTTGGAGCACCTGGGCACACCTGGGGGCACCTGGGCACTCACCTGCATTCCCTCAATGTCCCAAAAATCCAAAAAAAAATCAAAAAATCCCCAAAAGCTGGAACATTTCTCCCGTCCCCAACCCCCAGAATGTCCGAAAATGATGCCAAAATTTCAGAATTTTCCCAAAATTCCCATTTTTTTTACAGGAAAAGGAATCAAGAACGTCGTTTATGTTCTCTAAAAGTCCCAAAAAATCCCCAGAAATCCCCCAAAATCCCCAAAATTCGGAATATTTTCCACATCCTCAACCTCAAAATGTCCAAAAACGACCCCAAAATTTGGGAATTTTCCCAAAATTGCCGTTTTTTACAGGAAAAGGAATCAACAACATCATTTGTGTTCTATAAAAGTCCCCAAAAATCCCAAAAATCGCCCAAAATTCGGAATATTTTCCACCTTCTCAACCCCCAAACTGTCCAGAAACTACCCCAAAATTCCGGAATTTTTCAGAATTTTCCCAAAATTGCCAATTTTCACAGGAAAAGGAGTCCCCAGATGAGAACAGTGTAATTTGTGTTCTTTAAAAGTCCCAAAAAAATCAAAAAGTCCCAAAAATTCAGAATATTTCCACATTCTCAACCCCCAAACTGTCCCAAAACGACCCCAAAATGCCCCAAAATTCCGGATTTTTTCAGAATTTTCCCAAAATTCCAATTTTTTACAGAAAAAGGAATCAAAAACATCGTTTGTGTTCTCTAAAAGTCCCCAAAAATCGCCCAAAATTTGGAATATTTTCCACATTCTCAACCCCAAAACGTCCAAAAACGACCCCAAAATGCCCCAAAATTCGGGAATTTTCAGAATTTTCCCAAAATTGCTGTTTTTTACAGGAAAAGGAGTCCCCGGACGGGAACAACGTGGCGTGCATCCTGACCCTGCCCCCGTACCAGCGCCGCGGCTACGGCAAATTCCTCATCGCCTTCAGTCAGTGCCCCCAAAATTTGGGAATTCTGGGGGGCCCGAAAAGTTTGGGAATTCTGGGAGGTCCTGGAAAAAATTTGGGAATTTTGGGAGGTCCCAAAAATGGGGAAAATCGGGGAAAAAATGGGGAAAAATGAGGGAAAATGGCCCAAAATGGGGAATTTTTGAAGGGGGTTCTTAAAAAAATTTGGGAGTTTTGGGGGGTTCTGGAAAAAATTTGAGGATTTTGGGAGGTTCTGGAAAAATTTGGGAATTTTGGGATGTCTTAAAATAAGTTTGGGGATTTTGGGAGGTCCCAAAAATGGGGAAGATTATGGGGAAAATGGGAAAAAATGAGGAAAATGGCCCCAAATGGGAAATTTTTGAAGGGGGTTCCTAAAAAAATTTGGGAATTTGGGAGGTCCCGGAACAAATTCGGAATTTTGGGAGGTCCCAAAATTTGGGGAGGTTTCTGATAAAAGGGGAAGGATCCCAAAAACTGAGGGGGGAAATTGCTAAAAATGGGGAAAATCCCAAAAATGTGGGGATTTCCTGAGGGAATTTTGGGGATTTTTGGGGAATTTGGGATTTTTTCGGAATTTTTGGGGTCTCTGAGGTTTTGGGGGGGGATTTTGATGAATTTTGGGTGGATTTTGGGTGATTTTGATGGAATTCGGGGTGATTTTGATGGAATTTGGGTGATTTTGATAGAATTTGGGGGATTTTGGGTAATTTTGATGCATTTTGGGATGGATTTTGGGTGGAATTTGGGTGATTTTGGTGATTTCCCAGGCTATGAGCTGTCCAAGCTGGAGAGCACCGGGTGGAAATTCAGGATTTTCAAAGGGAATTTTGGGGATTTTTGGGATCCCCTGGATTCTGCAGATCCCCTGGAATTCCGGGATGGATTTGTGGTGCATTTTGGGATGGATTTTGGATGGAATTTGGGTGATTTTGGATGGAATTGGGGTGATTTGGGGTGATTTTGGGCCATTTCCCAGGCTATGAGCTGTCCAAGCTGGAGAGCACTGGTTGGAAATTCAGGATTTTCTCAGGGGATTTTGGGGATTTCTGAGGGATTTTGGGGATCCCCTGGATTCTACAGATCCCCTGGAATTCCGGGATGGATTTTGGATGGATTTTGGGTGGATTTTGGGTGATTTTGGGTGATTTTGGGCCATTTCCCAGGCTATGAGCTGTCCAAGCTGGAGAGCACCGTGGGCTCCCCGGAGAAGCCGCTCTCGGACCTGGGCAAGCTCAGCTACCGCAGCTACTGGTCCTGGGTGCTGCTGGAGATCCTCAGGGACTTCCGGGGAACCCTCTCCATCAAGGACCTCAGGTGGGACCAGTATAAACCAGTACAGACCAGTACAGACCAGTACAAACCCAAAAATCCCCATAGAAATCCATAGAAACCAGTATAGACCAGTATAGACCAGTGAGTGCCCCTGGTCCTGGAGATCCTCAGGGACTTCCGGGGAACCCTCTCCATCAAGGACCTCAGGTGGGACCAGTACAAACCAGTATAGACCAGTACAAACCAGTGCAGACCCAAAAATCCCCATAGAAATGCATAGAAATGCATAGAAACCAGTATAAACCAGTATAGACCAGTGAGTGCCCCTGGTCCTGGGTGCTGCTGGAGATCCTCAGGGACTTCCGGGGGACCCTCTCCATCAAGGACCTCAGGTGGGACCAGTACAGACCAGTATGGACCAGTATAAACCAGTATAGACCAGTACAGACCAGTATGGACCCAAAAATCCCCATAGAAATCCATAGAAACCAGTATAGACCAGTACAAACCAGTGAGTGCCCCTGGTCCTGGAGATCCTCAGGGACTTCCGGGGAACCCTCTCCATCAAGGACCTCAGGTGGGACCAGTACAGACCAGTATAAACCAGTATGGACCCAAAAATCCCCATAGAAATGAACGGAAACCAGTATAAACCAGTACAAACCAGTATAAACCAGTACAGACCAGTATGGATCTATTAAATCCCCTTGAACCAGCGTCAGGCAGTGTGGAGCAGTGCTGGTCAGTGGTCACTCAGGGTCACTCAGGGGTCACTCAGGGTCACTCAGTGGTCACTCCCACGGGTCAGTGGTCACTCAGTGGTCACTGCCATGGCTCAGTGGTCAGTGGTCACTCAGGGGTCATTTCCAGTGGTCAGGGGTCACTCAGTGGTCAGTGGTCACTCAGGGTCACTCCCAGTGGTCAGTGGTCACTCAGGGGTCACTCAGTGGTCAGTGGTCACTCAGTGGTCACTGCCATGGCTCAGTGGTCAGTGGTCACTCAGGGGTCATTTCCAGTGGTCAGGGGTCACTCAGGGGTCACTCCCAGTGGTCAGTGGTCACTCAGTGGTCACTCAGGGTCACTCAGTGGTCACTCAGGGTCACTCAGTGGTCACTCCCACGGGTCAGTGGTCACTCAGTGGTCACTGCCATGGCTCAGTGGTCAGTGGTCACTCAGGGGTCATTTCCAGTGGTCAGTGGTCACTCAGGGTCACTCCCACGGGTCAGTGGTCACTCAGTGGTCACTGCCATGGCTCAGTGGTCAGTGGTCACTCAGGGGTCATTTCCAGTGGTCAGGGGTCACTCAGGGGTCACTCCCAGTGGTCAGTGGTCACTCAGTGGTCACTCAGTGGTCACTCAGTGGTCACTCAGGGTCACTCAGTGGTCACTCCCACGGGTCAGTGGTCACTCAGTGGTCACTGCCATGGCTCAGTGGTCAGTGGTCACTCAGGGGTCATTTCCAGGGGTCAGGGGTCACTCAGTGGTCAGTGGTCACTCAGGGTCACTCCCAGTGGTCAGTGGTCACTCAGGGGTCACTCAGTGGTCAGTGGTCACTCAGGGGTCATTTCCAGTGGTCAGGGGTCACTCAGGGGTCACTCCCAGTGGTCAGTGGTCACTCAGTGGTCACTCAGGGTCACTCAGTGGTCACTCAGGGTCACTCAGTGGTCACTCCCACGGGTCAGTGGTCACTCAGTGGTCACTGCCATGGCTCAGTGGTCAGTGGTCACTCAGGGGTCATTTCCAGGGGTCAGGGGTCACTCAGTGGTCAGTGGTCACTCAGGGTCACTCCCAGTGGTCAGTGGTCACTCAGGGGTCACTCAGTGGTTAGTGGTCACTCAGGGGTCATTTCCAGTGGTCAGGGGTCACTCAGGGGTCACTCCCAGTGGTCAGTGGTCACTCAGTGGTCACTCAGGGTCACTCAGTGGTCACTCCCACGGGTCAGTGGTCACTCAGTGGTCACTGCCATGGCTCAGTGGTCAGTGGTCACACAGGGGTCATTTCCAGTGGTCAGGGGTCACTCAGTGGTCAGTGGTCACTCAGGGTCACTCCGTGGTCACTCCCGTGTCCGTGTGTCCAGCCAGATGACCAGCATCACGCAGACGGACATCATCAGCCCAGTGACCATGGCAGTGACCATGGGCAGGGCTCAGTGCCATGAGCTCGGTGCTCACTCCCAGTAGTCAGTGCTCACTGTGGTCACTGAGTGGTCACTCCCAGTGGTCAGTGGTCACTCAGTGGTCACTCCCGTGTCCGTGTGTCCAGCCAGATGACCAGCATCACGCAGACGGACATCATCAGCCCAGTGACCATGGCAGTGACCATGGCAGGGCTCGGTGCCATGAGCTCAGTGCTCACTCAGTGCTCACTGTGGTCACTCAGTGGTCACTCAGGGTCACTCAGTGGTCACTCCCGTGTCCGTGTGTCCAGCCAGATGACCAGCATCACGCAGACGGACATCATCAGCCCAGTGACCATGGCAGTGACCATGGCAGGGCTCGGTGCCATGAGCTCAGTGCTCACTCAGTGCTCACTGTGGTCACTCCCAGTGGTCACTCAGGGTCACTCAGTGGTCACTCTGTGTCCAGCCAGATGACCAGCATCACGCAGACAGACATCATCAGCCCAGTGACCATGGCAAGGCTCAGTGCCATGAGCTCAGTGCTCACTCCCATGGGTCAGTGCTCACTCCCAGCGGTCAGTGGTCACTCAGGGTCACTCAGTGGTCACTCTGTGTCCAGCCAGATGACCAGCATCACGCAGACGGACATCATCAGCCCAGTGACCATGGCAGGGCTCAGTGCCATGAGCTCAGTGCTCACTCCCACGGGTCAGTGCTCACTCCCACGGGTCAGTGGTCACTCAGGGTCACTCAGTGGTCACTCTGTGTCCAGCCAGATGCCCAGCATCACGCAGACGGACACCATCAGCCCAGTGACCATGGCAGTGACCATGGCAGTGACCATGGCCAGGGCTCAGTGCTCACTCCCACGGGTCAGTGCTCACTCCCACGGGTCAGTGGTCACTGTGGTCACTCGGTGGTCACTCAGTGGTCACTCAGTGGTCACTCCCGTGTCCGTGTGTCCAGCCAGATGACCAGCATCACGCAGACGGACATCATCAGCACGCTGCAGTCGCTGAACATGGTCAAGTACTGGAAGGGGCAGCACGTCATCTGCGTCACGCCCAAGCTGGTGGAGGAGCACCTCAAGAGCGCCCAGTACAAGAAGCCGCCCATCACCGGTCAGTAATTAGCGCCCGCGCTAATTGCCCGGCCTCAATTAGCTCCCTCATTAACGCCGGAGGGGCAACGGGTGCTGGAATTAATGATTGGTAGGGGAACCCCCCCCGCTGGTGGGAGTGGTTTGGTCCAGAAACCCCCCTAAGGCTCCCCCCAGTTAATGAATTTTAATTAATTAGAATTGATTAATTCCTGTTGATGATCACCACCTTAATGAGGTTCTCATAAAGAGCGTGCGCATTAATTAATATACATGAATTAGTAAATAAACCTTAATGGACAACCCCCCACCCATGAATGGTTCGGTCCAGAAAAATTCCCTAAGGCTCCTCAATTAGTGAGCTTAATTAATTGGAATTGATTAATTCCTGTTGATGATTGCCACCTTAATGAGTTTCTTAAAGGGCATGCTCATTAATTAATATACATTAATTAGTAAATAAACCAAACCCCCCATTCATGAATGGTTCAGTCCAGAAACCCCCCTAAGGCTCTCCCCAATTAATGACCTTAATTAATTAAAATTTATTCATTCCTGTTGATGATCACCACCTGAATGAGCTTAAGGAACATGCTCATTAATTAATATACATTAATTAGTAAATAACTTTAATGGACAACCCCCCCACCCATGAATGGTTCAGTCCAGAACCCCCCTAAGGCTCCCCCCAATTAATGAACCTAATTAATTAAAATTGATTGATTCCTGTTGATCACCACCTCAATGAGCTTCTCTCAAGGAACATGCTCATTAGTAAACGTACTTTAATTAATAAATATGCATAAATGGACCCCCCCCTCTCATTAATGGAATGCCCCTGAGGCTCCTCAATTAATGAACAGCGTTAATTAATTAATTTCCACATGAATGAGCTTATTTTAAGGAACACACTCATTAATTAACATGCCTTAATTAATAAACATGCCTCAATGGAAACCCCCACCATGATTAATATGATTAGCCCTCAATTAACTCCCCTAATTAACGCTGTTAATGACTGCCATCATTAATAATCCCCCTAATTAGCGCTGTTAATGACTCCCGCCGTGAATTACCCCCTCATTAACACTGCTGATGGCTCCCCCATTAATTACCCCCCTAATTAACGCTGTTAATGATCCCCCTAATTAATGCCCCCATTAATTACCCCCTAATTAACATTACTGTCTGCCCCCACTACCAACCCCTTTTAATCACCCCCATTAACCCCCCCTCATTAATCCCCCCCCTAATTAACTCCCCCCCGTTAATTACCCCCTGATTAACTCCCCTGGGTGGACGAGGGCGCTAATTAGCGCTAATTATCTCTGTTAATTGCAGTGGACTCCATCTGCCTGCGCTGGGCGCCCCCGAAGCACAAACAGGCCAAGGTGGCCAAGAAGTGAAATTCCAGTTTTGCCCAATTTTGGGGGAATTTCCCCCAATTTTTGGGGATTTTTTCCTCCACTTTTGGGTTTTTTCCCCAAATTTTGGGGGTTTTCCCTCAATTTTTGGGGTTTTTCCTCAAATTTTGGGGGAATTTCCCCCAAAGTTTTGGGATTTTTTCCTCCAGTTTTGGGATTTTTTTTCCTCCAGTTTTGGGTTTTTTCCCCAAATTTTTGGGGTTTTCCTCAAATTTTGGGGGAATTTCCCCCAATTTTGGGACATTTTTTCCTCCAATTTTGGGATATTTTTTTCCCCAGTTTTGGGTTTTCCCCAAATTTTTGGGTTTTTCCCTCAATTTTTGGGGATTTTTCTCAAATTTTGGGGATTTTCCCTCCCAATTTTGGGGTTTTTCCCCAAATTTTGGGGAATTTCCCTCCAGTTTTGGGGATTTTCCCTCCAGTTCTGGGTTTTCCCAAAATTTTTGGGTTTTTCCCTCAATTTTTGGGGTTTTTCCTCAAATTTTGGGGTTTACCCCTTAAATTTTGGGGGTTTTCTCCGAATTTTTGGGGTTTTCCCTCAATTTTTGGCGATTTCCCCCAATTTTTTGGGTTTTTCCCTCCAATTTTGGGGATTTTTTTCCTCCAGTTTTGTTTTTTCCCCCGAATTTTGGGGTTTTCCCCTCAGTTTTGGGGTTCCCCGCCCTCCCCCCCCGTTTTGGGGTCTCCCCATATTTTGGGGTCCCCGTTTCCCTCCCCCTCCCGGATTTTGGGGTCCCCCCACCCCAAATAAAGCAGGAAAAGGACGGGCAGGGGTCTCAGACTTTTTATTTTGGGGGATTTTGGGGGGTCCCAGAGTTTTGGGGGGGAATTTGGGGCTCCCCGGGCTCCATTTTGAGGTCTCACGAGTCCATTTTGGGGTCACACCCCAAATTTGGGGGTCCCAGGGTTTATTTTTGGGGTCTGACCCCCATTTTTGGGGTCCCAGGACTCATTTTTGGGTTCCCACACTCGTTTTTAGGGTCATTTTTGGGGTCTGACCCCCATTTTTGGGGTCCCAGGACTCATTTTTGGGGTCCCACACTCATTTTTAGGGTCATTTTTGGGGTCTGACCCCCATTTTTGGGGTCCCCCCTATTTTGGACCCCCCAAATCCGGCGTTTTAACCCCCAAACCCCAAAGCAGAACTCCTAAATCTTGGGGGTTTCACCCCAAAATCAGGATCAGCACCCCCAAATTTCAGAAGTTTCACCCCAAAACCCAACCCAAGAATCCCCAAATTCGGTGTTTTCACCCCAAAATCAGAACCAGGGCCCCCAAATTTGGGGATTTTTCACCCCCAAACCCAGAGCAGGGCCCCCAAACCCCACCCCAGGACCCCCAAATTTGGCATTTTCACCCCAAAATCAGAACCGGGACCCTCAAATTCAGTGTTTTCACCCCAAAATCAGGACTGGCACCCCCAAATCAGGGTTTTTCACCCCAAACCCCACGCCAGGACCCCCAAAACCCAGAGCAAGACCCCCAAATGTGGGATTTTCACCCCAAAATCAGGACCGGGACCCCCAAATCCGGTGTTTTCACCGCAAAGCCCAGAGCAGGACCCCCAAATTTGGGTGTTTTCACCCCTGACCCCAACCCAGGACCCCCAAATTTGGGTATTTTCACCCCCAAATCAGAACCGGGACCCCCAAATTTGGCATTTTCACCCCAAAACGAGAACAGGGACCCCCAAATCCGGGTTTTTCACCCCAAAACGAGAACAGGGACCCCCAAATGTGGGATTTTCACCCCAAAATCAGAACCGGGACCCCCAAATCGGGGTTTTTCACCCCAAAGTCCAGAGCAGGACCCCCAAATTTGGGTGTTTTCACCCCCAAATCAGGACTAGGACCCCCAAATCTGGGGGTTTTCACCCCAAAACGAGAACAGGGACCCCAAATCCGGGTTTTTCACCCCAAAACGAGAACAGGGACCCCCAAATCCGGGGTTTTTCAGCCCAATGCCCAGAGCAGCGCCCCCCCCAGCGCCCCCAGCAGCAGCCCCGTGTCCCCCCCCGGTGCCACCCCCGCCCCCGTGTCCCCCCCCGGGCCGGGGGGCAGCGGCCGGGGCCAGCCCGGGGGCAGGTCCCCGATGTCACAGGGCCCCCCGGGGGGCTCGGGGGTGGCCCTGGGGACGTCGGGGGGCGCGTGGCGCGGGGCCAGCTCGGGGACAAGGGACAGGATCCAGGGCAGGTGCGGGGACACCCCCGTGTAGACCCCCGGGCGCCCGGGGACCCCGCAGGCGTCCCCCCAACTCACCACCCCCGCCAGGTGCCAGGTGCCACCGAGCCGGCAGGCGAGGGGACCCCCGGAGTCGCCCTGGGGACAGAGGGACATCGGGGACATTGGGGACACTGAGGGGACACTGGGGACACTGAGGGGATTGGGGACACTGAGGGGATTGGGGACATTGGGGACACTGAGGGGATTGGGGACACTGAGGGGACACTGGGGACCCTGCCAGGTGCCACCGAGCCGGCAGGCGAGGGGACCCCTGGAGTCGCCCTGGGGACAGAGGGACATTGGGGACATTGGGGACACTGAGGGGATTGGGGACACTGAGGGGATTGGGGACATTGGGGACACGGGGACCGGCAGGCGAGGGGACCCCCGGAGTCGCCCTGGGGACAGAGGGACATTGGGGACATTGGGGACATTGGGGACACTGAGGGGATTTGGGACATTGGGGACACAGGGACCGGCAGGCGAGGGGACCCCCGGAGTCACCCTGGGGACAGAGGGACATTGGGGACATTGGGGACATTGGGGACACTGAGGGGATTTGGGACATTGGGGACACAGGGACCGGCAGGCGAGGGGACCCCCGGAGTCGCCCTGGGGACAGAGGGACATTGGGGACATTGGGGACATTGGGGACACTGAGGGGATTTGGGACATTGGGGACACAGGGACCGGCAGGCGAGGGGACCCCCGGAGTCGCCCTGGGGACAGAGGGACATCGGGGACATTGGGGACACTGAGGGGATTGGGGACACTGAGGGGATTGGGGACACTGAGGGGACATTGGGGACATTGGGGACCGGCAGGCGAGGGGACCCCCGGAGTCGCCCTGGGGACAGAGGGACATTGGGGACACTGAGGGGATTGGGGACACTGGGGACATTGAGGGGATTGGGGACATTGGGGACACTGAGGGGATTGGGGACATTGGGGACATTGAGGGGATTTGGGACATTGGGGACACTGAGGGGATTGGGGACATTGGGGACATTGAGGGGATTTGGGACATTGGGGACACTGAGGGGATTGGGGACATTGGGGACACTGAGGGGATTGGGGACATTGGGGACATTGAGGGGATTTGGGACATTGGGGACACTGAGGGGATTGGGGACATTGGGGACATTGAGGGGATTTGGGACATTGGGGACACTGAGGGGATTGGGGACATTGGGGACATTGAGGGGATTTGGGACATTGGGGACACTGAGGGGATTGGGGACATTGAGGGGATTTGGGACATTGGGGACATTGAGGGGATTGGGGACATTGGGGACACGGGGACCGGCAGGCGAGGGGACCCCCAGAGTCGCCCTGGGGACAGAGGGGACATTGAGGGGACATTGGGGACACTGAGGGGACATTAGGGACACGGTGAGGATGAAGGACATCCTGGGGGACACAGAGGTGACACAGAGGGACCTTGGGGACACGGCAGGGACACGGGGAGGTGACAGAGGGAGGTGACACTGGCACAGGAGTGGCACAGAGGGAGGTGACAGCGGCACGGGCGTGTCACAGGGGAGGTGACAGCGGTGACGGAGGTAGGTGACACTGGCACAGGAGTGGCACAGGGGAGGTGACAGCGGTGACAGGGGGAGGTGAGACTCGCACAGGGGTGTCACAGGGGAGGTGCCAGCCCCACAGGGGAGGTGCCAGCGGTGCCACCCACCTGGCAGGCGTCGCGCTGGCCCTGCGGCAGCCCGGCGCACAGCGTGTCCCCCGCGGGTGTCCCCAGCCCGTCGCCTGTCCCCGTCCCCAGCGCGTACAGGCAGTGGCAGTGGCGCTGGCTCAGCAGGGGCACCTCCAGCTGCTGCAGCGTGCGCGGGGGGTGGCAGCGGCACTGCGGGGACAGCGGCGTCACCGCGGGGTCCCCAGCCCTGCCCTGTGGCCACCCGAGTGTCCCCAGTGTCCCCAGCCCTGCCCTCGGCACTGCGGGGTCACCGTGCAGTCCCCAGCCCTGCCCTGTGGTCACCCCGGTGTCCCCAACCCTGCCCTGTGGTCAGCTGAGTGTCCCCAACCCTGCCCCGTGGTCACCCCGGTGTTCCCAACCCTGCCCTGGTCACTGCAGGGTCACCCTGGTGTCCCCTGCCTTGTTTTGGTCACCTGAGTGTCCCCAACTCTGCCCTGTGGTCACCTGAGTGTCCCCAGCCCTGCCCTGGTCACTGCGGGGTCACCACGGTGTCCCCAACCCAACCCTGCTGTCCCCATTCCCCCCAGTGCCACCCACCGGCCATCCGGACGTGTCCCCAGTGCTATACCCAGTGTCCCCAATGCTGTCCCCTGTGTCCCCAGTGCTGTCCCCAGTGTCCCCAGTCCCCCCAGTGCTGTCCCCAGTGCTGTCCCCAGTGTCCCCAGTGTCCCCAGTGCCACCCACCAGCAGTCCGGACGTGTCCCCAGTGTCCCCAGTCCCCCCAGTGCTGTCCCCAGTGCTGTCCCCAGTGTCCCCAGTCCCCCCAGTGTCCCCAGTGCCACCCACCAGCAGTCCGGACGTGTCCCCAGCCGGTGACGGTGCAGTTCAGCCCGGGGACAAAGGTGACCCCGGCGGTGGGGACATGTCCCCAGTGCTGTCCCCAGTGTCCCCAGTCCCCCCATTCCCCCCAGTGCCACCCACCGGCGGTGCGGACGTGTCCCCAGTGTCCCCAGTCCCACCAGTGCTGTCCCCAGTGTCCCCAGTCCCCCCATTCCCCCCAGTGCCACCCACTGGCGGTGCGGACGTGTCCCCAGTGCTGTCCCCAGTGTCCCCAGTGTCCCCAGTCCCACCAGTGCTGTCCCCAGTGTCCCCAGTGTCCCCAGTGTCCCCAGTGCCACCCACCGGCGGTGCGGACGTGTCCCCAGTGCTGTCCCCAGTGTCCCCAGTCCCACCAGTGCTGTCCCCAGTGTCCCCAGTCCCCCCATTCCCCCCAGTGCCACCCACCGGCGGTGCGGACGTGTCCCCAGTGCTGTCCCCAGTGTCCCCAGTCCCACCAGTGCTGTCCCCAGTGTCCCCAGTGCCACCCACCGGCGGTGCGGACGTGTCCCCAGTGTCCCCAGTCCCACCAGTGCTGTCCCCAGTGTCCCCAGTCCCCCCAGTGTCCCCAGTGCCACCCACCGGCGGTGCGCACGTGTCCCCAGTGCTGTCCCCAGTGTCCCCAGTCCCACCAGTGCTGTCCCCAGTGTCCCCAGTCCCCCCAGTGTCCCCAGTGCCACCCACCGGCGGTGCGCACGTGTCCCCAGTGCTGTCCCCAGTGTCCCCAGTGCCACCCACCGGCGGTGCGGACGTGTCCCCAGTGTCCCCAGTCCCACCAGCGCTGTCCCCAGTGTCCCCAGTGTCCCCAGTGCCACCCACCGGCGGTGCGGACGTGTCCCCAGTGCTGTCCCCAGTGTCCCCAGTCCCACCAGCGCTGTCCCCAGTGTCCCCAGTCCCCCCAGTGCCACCCACCGGCGGTGCGGACGTGTCCCCAGTGTCCCCAGTCCCACCAGCGCTGTCCCCAGTGTCCCCAGTGTCCCCAGTGCCACCCACCGGCGGTGCGGACGTGTCCCCAGTGCTGTCCCCAGTGTCCCCAGTCCCACCAGCGCTGTCCCCAGTCCCCCCAGTCCCCCCAGTGCCACCCACCGGCGGTGCGGACGTGTCCCCAGTGCTGTCCCCAGTGTCCCCAGTCCCACCAGCGCTGTCCCCAGTGTCCCCAGTCCCCCCAGTGCCACCCACCGGCGGTGCGGACGTGTCCCCAGCCGGTGACGGTGCAGTTCAGCCCGGGCACGAAGGTGACGCCGGCGGCGGGGACACAGACGGGCCGCACGAGGCGCGAGGGGCGGGCGGGGGGCTGCAGCCGGGCCAGCGCCAGGTCCCCCGCCACCGCCCCCGCCCCGCTGTCGCTGTCGCGATAGTCGCGATAGGCCGGGTGGCGCGCCACCGAGGCCACGCCCCGCACCTGGGCGTCGGGGGGGGGGGGACAGGAGCTGCAGCACCCCCAGCGTCACCCGGTACTCGGGGAGGGGGTTCTCCCTGGGGGGAATGGGGGGTCAGGAATTGGGGTCTGGACTTGGGGTTTGGGGGGGGTTTGGGGTCAGGAATTGGGGTTTGGGGTCAGGAATTGGGGTTTGGGGGGGGGTTGGGGAGGTTTGGGGGGACAGGAGCTGCAGCACCCCCAGCGTCACCCGGTACTCGGGGAGGGGGTTCTCCCTGGGGGGAATGGGGGGTCAGGAATTGGGGTCTGGGGGGGGTTTGGGGGGGATTTGAGGGGGTTTGGGGACATTTGGGGGGGATTTAGGGGGAGTTTGAGGGGATTTTGGGGGGTCCTGAAAGGGTCACCTGGCACTCGGGGAGGGAGTTCTCCCTGGGGGGAATGTGGGGTCAGGAATTGGGGTTTGGGGGGGATTTGGGGAGGTTTGGGGGGGGGGGGTGAGGGGGTTTGGGGGGATTTGAGGGGCTTTTGGGGGGATTTGAGGGGGTTTGAGGGGGATTTGGGGAGGTTTGACGAGGTTTTGGGGGGATTTTGGGAGGTTTGAGGGGGTTTTGGGGGGGGTTTGGGGGGTCCTGAAAGGGTCACCCGGTACTCGGGGAGGGGGTTCTCCCTGGGGGGAATGGGGGGTCAGGAATTGGGGTCAGGAATTGGGGTTTGGGGGGGATTTGAGGGGATTTGGGGGGGATTTGGGGGGATTTGAGGGGGCTTGGGGGGGACAGGAGCTGCAGCACCCCCAGCGTCACCCGGTACTCGGGGAGGGGGTTCTCCCTGGGGGGAATGGGGGGTCAGGAATTGGGGTCTGGGGGGTTTGGGGTCAGGAATTGGGGTTTGGGGGGGGGTTGAGGGGGTTTGGGGTCAGGAATTGGGGTTTGGGGGGATTTGAGGGGGTTTGGGGGGGTTTGAGGGCATTTGGGGAGGGATTCGGGGTCAGGAATTGGGGTTTGGGGGAGGTTTGGGGGGGATTTCGGGAGGTTTGGGGGGGATTTGAAGGGGTTTGGGGTCAGGAATTGGGATTCTGGGGACGTTTTGGGGGGATTTTGGGGGGGTTTGAGGAGGTTTTGGGGCAGTTTGGGGGGGTCCTGAGAAGGTCACCCGGTACTCGGGGAGGGGGTTCTCCCTAGGGGGAATTGGGGGTCAGGAACGGGAAATTCAGGGTTTGGGGAGGTTTGAGGGGATTTTGGAGAAGTTTTGGGGGATATTTTGGGGTAAACCCCAGGCTATTTTTGGCTCTGTTTCAGGGCAAACCCCAGGTATTTTTGGCTCTATTTCAGGGTAAATTTCGAGGATATTTCAGAGTATTTTTTGCTGTATTTCAGGGTAAAATTAGGGGATATTTCAGGGTATTTTTGTGTCTATTTCAGGCTAAACCCAGAGTATTTTTGTCTCTATTTCAGGGTGAATTTCGAGGATATTTCAAGGTATTTTTGGGGCTATTTCAGGGCAAATCCCGGGTATTTTTTGCTCTATTTCAGGGTGGTTTTGGCTCTATTTCAGGGTAGATTTTGGTCTATTTCAGGTTAAACCCCGAGTGTTTGTGCCTCTATTTCAGGCTAAACCCCGGGTATTTTTGGGGACATTTTTATGCATTCCCCGAGTATTTTTGGGGCTGTTTCAGGGCAAACCCCGGGTAATTTTGTCTCTATTTCAGGGTAAATTTCGGGGATATTTCAGGGTATTTTTGCCTCTATTTCAGGTTAAACCCCGGTTATTTTTGTCTCTATTTCAGGTTAACCCCCGGGTATTTTTGTCTCTATTTCAGGGTAAATCTCGGGGATATATCAGGGAATTTTTGGGGCTGTTTCGGGGTGAATGTGGGCTGTCTCGGGGCGTTACTCACGGCGGGAAGCAGTGCGCGGCCGTCAGCACCCAGGCGGGGGCGATCAGGGCTCCCCCGCACACGTGGCGGCCCCGGAAGGCCACGCTGACCGTCCAGGGCCACTGGCCCTCCTGCGCGCCCGAGCCGCCCACCACGCGCCGGTGCACCGGGGTCCCGCACGGCACTGCGGGGGTTAAACGGGTCTGGGCACAGGGAAACCCCCAGAGCCAGATCTGGCACGGCACCGCGGGGGTTAAACGGGTCTGGGCACAGGGGACGCCCCCAGAGCCAAACCTGGGGGTCCCGCACGGCACCGCGGGGGTTAAAGGGGTCTGGGCTCAGGGGACCCCCGGGACAGCCCCCAGACCCGCACCTGGCACGGCACCGCGGGGGTTAATAGGGCAGGGAACCCCCCAGAGCCAAACCTGGCACGGCACCGCGGGGGTTAAACGGGTCTGGGCTCAGGGAAACCCCCAGAGCCAGATCTGGGGGTCCCGCACGGCACCGCGGGGGTTAAACGGGTCTGGGCTCAGGGAACCCCCCCAGACCCAAATCTGGGGGTCCCGCACGGCACCGCGGGGGTTAAACGGGTCTGGGCTCAGGGAAACCCCCCAGACCCAGATCTGGGGGTCCCGCACGGCACCGCGGGGGTTAATAGGGCAGGGAACCCCCCAGAGCCAAGCCCGGCACGGCACCGCGGGGGTTAAACGGGTCTGGGGTCAGGGGACCCCCCCAGACCCGAACTTGGGGATCCCCCCCAGGGACCCCCCCCGAAAATGGGAACCTCAAAAATGGGACCCCTCCCAAAATATGAGACCCCCAAAAATGGGGAACCCCATAAAAGATGAAACCCCCCAAAATGGGGAACCCCCTCAAAAGATGGGACCCCCCCCCAAAAAAATTCCCCCTAAAAGGGGAAACCCCCTCAAAATATGAGACCCCCCAAAAAAAACTTCCCCCCAAAATGGGGAAACCCCTCAAAAGGTGGGACCCCCCCCAAAAAAAATTCCTCCCAAAATGGGGAACCCCTTCAAAATATGGGACCCCTCCCAAAATATGAGACCCCCAAAAATGGGGAAACCCTCTCAAAATATGAGAACCCCCCCCAAAAAATTCCCCCTAAAATGGGAAACCCCCTCAAAATATGGGACCCCCCCAAAATGAGGAACCCCCTCAAAAGATGGGACCCACCCCAAAAATTGGGAACCCCCTCAAAATGTGAGACCCTCCCCAAAATGGGGAACCCCCTCAAAATATGGGACCCCCTCAAATAATGAGACCCCCAAAAATGGGGCCCCCTCAAAACCGTAAGACCCCCAAAAACGGGACCCCTCCCTTATGGGACCCCAGGATTCAGGACCCCCCCCTCACCTGCGTCATCCTCGGCTGCCACACCCCAGTGACCTGTGAGGGACAAGGGGGTGATGACGTCAGAGACCTTTTTGGGGACACCCCATGAGGGTGATGACATCATAACCCCCCTCTTTGGGGACACCCTATGAGGGTCAGACCCCCCTTTAGGGACCCCCCCATGAGGGTGATGACCCCAGCCCCCATTTGGGGACACTCCCTGAGGGCCAGACCCCCATTTGGGGACCCCTATGAGGGTGATGACGTTATAACCCCCCCTCTTTGGGGACCCCCCTGAGGGTTAGGCCCCTATTTGGGGACCCCCCCTGAGGGTCAGACCCCCATTTAGGGACCCCCCCCATGAGGTTGATGACCCCAGCCCCCATCTGGGGACACTCCCTGAGGGCCAGACCCCCATTTGGGGACCCCTATGAGGGTGATGATGTCATAACCCCCCCATTCAGGGACCACCCCCTGAGGGTCAGACCCCCATTTAGGGACCCCCCTGGAGGATGATGACCCCTGCCCCCCTTTTTGGAACATCCCTGGAGGATCAGACCCCCCTTTGGGGACCCCCCGAGGGTCAGACCCCCCATTTATTGACCCCCACCATGAGGTTGATGACCCCAGCCCCCATTTGGGGACATCCCGGGAGGATCAGACCCCCCTCTTTGAGAACCCCCCTGAGGGTTAGGCCCCTATTTGGGGACCCCCCCTGAAGGTCAGACCCTGCTTTAGGGACCCCCCCATGAGGGAGGTGACCCCAGCCCCCCTTTGGGGACCCCCCTGAGGGTCAGACCCCCCATTTATTGACCCCCCCCCATGAGGTTGATGACCCCAGCCCCCATTTGGGGACACTCCCTGAGGGCCAGACCCCCATTTGGGGACCCCTATGAGGGTGATGACGTCATAACCCCCCTCTTTGGGGATCCCCCTGAGGGTCAGACCCCCCTTTAGGGACCCCTATGAGGTTGATGACCCCAGCCCCCCTTTGGGGACAACCCTGGAGGATCAGACCCCCTTTAGAGACCCCTCCTGAGGGTCAGACCCCCCTTTAGGGACCCCTATGAGGGCCAGACCCCCTTTTGGGGACCCCCCCATGCGGGAGGTGACCCCAGCCCCCCTCGGGGCCCCCCCAGTGACCCGGCCGGCCAGCAGGGACACCCCGACATCCGGGATGGCAGCGGGCATCCGGGGCGAGCCGGAAAAACCGGCCCCAGGAATGTGTCCTGTGGGGCCGGGGGGGCGTGACCCCCCCCTGCCCTGCCCCTGTCACCTGCCATGGCCACCCGTGTCCCCTCTGCCCCCCCCGTGTCCCCACAAAACCCTCACAGACCCCTCAGAACCGTGTCCCCAAAATCGTCCCTCTCAACTCCTCTCAGACCCTCCCCCGAAATTTTGTCCCTTCAGATCCTCTCAGTGCCCAAAATTTGTGTCACCTCAGAGCCCCCTCACATTCCAAAACCTTCTAAGAAGGGGCAAAACCCCCTTAAAATCACCCCAAAAGCCCCTCAAATCACCCCCAAAACCCCTCAAATCACCCCAAAACCCCCTCAAATCACCCCCAAAACCCCTCAAATCACCCCAAAACCCCCTCAAATCACCTCAAAACTCCCTCAGAACCTCTCAAACCCCCTCAAATCACCCCAAAACCCCCTCAAATCACCCCCAAAACCCCTCAAATCACCCCAAACCCCCTCAAATCACCCCAAATTCCCCTCACATCACCCCAAAACCCCCTCATATCACCCCAAATTCCCCTCAAATCCCCCCAGATTTCCCCAAATCCCCTCAAAACCCCCAAATCCCCTCACAGTCCTTTCCTGCCATGTCCCCTCAACCCCCCCCAAACCTCCTAAAAACACCCCAAAATCCCCTCAAACCCCTCCTAAATTACCTCACGCTCCTCTCAGACTCCCCCTCCCCAATTCTCCCTGCCCAAAAGACCCTCAGAAAACCTGAATTTCCCTCTGATTATTTTCCCGCCTTTCTTGTCCCCTCAGAATAACCCCAAATTCCCTCAGATTAACCCCAAATCTCCTCACGATCTTCTCCTGCCTCATCCCGACGCTCCCATCCCCTCACGTTGTTTTCCCCCCAAATTCCTTCCCCATTCCCCCCAAAGAACCTCTCAGAAAACCCCAAATTCCCTCAGAAAATCCCAAATCCCCTCGGATTCCCCTCAAATCTCCTCGTGGTCCCCCTCAAAATCCCCTCGAGTTTTTGCCCTGAATTCTCACCCGATCCCCCTCAAATCACCCCAAGATGCCTCCGAAATCCCCTCAGACCCCTCAAATCCCCTCAGACCCCCCAAATCCCCTCAGATCCCCCCCAAATCCCCTAAAATGCCACTAAAACTCCTCAGATCCCCCAGATTTTTCTCAGGATTACCCCCACATCCCCTCACGGCCCTTTCTTGCCATGTCCCCTCACAGTTCTCCCTCACTATTCCCCCCTAAAATCCCCCCAGGATTCCTGCCCAAAATCCCCTCCAAAAACCAAAAAAATCCCCTCACGATTCCCTCTCAAATTCCCCAAATCCCCTCAGACCCTCCATAACCCTCTCAGAAACCCCAAATCCCCTCACATTCCCGCCAGAATATCTTCACGATTTTCTGCCAAAAATCTCCTCATGATCCTCTCCCAAATCTCCTCTAATACCCCAAATCCCCTCAGACCCCCCAAATCCCCTCTGATACCCCAAATCCCCTCAGACTCTTCATCCCCTCACGATTCCCGCCAAAATCCTCTCCCGATTCCCCGTTTAAATCTCCTCACGATTTTCTCCAAAAACACCTCAAATCCCCACAGGACCGCTCCAAACCCGCTCAGGAACTCCCGAATCCCCTCAGATTCCCCCAAAATCCCTTCACACCTCCCAAATCCCCTCAGGACCCCCCTAAATCCCTTCCAACTCCCCCAAATCCCCTCAGACCCCCCCAATCTCCTCAGACTCTCCCGAATCCCCTCACGATTCCCGCCGAAATCCCCTCACGAGTCCCTGTTAAAATCCCCTCACGATTTCCTCCCCAAACCCCTCAGTACTCCCCTAAAACCCCCTCAAAACCCCTCAGGAACCCCCAAAACTCCTCAGACTCTCCCAAATCCCCTCAGACTCTCCTGAATCCCCTCACGATTCCCGCCGAAATCCCCTCACGAGTCCCTGTTAAAATCCCCTCAGGATTTCCTCCCCAAACCCCTCCGTACTCCTCCAAAACCCCTCAGGACGCCCCAAAACCCCTCAGGACCCCCCAAAACCCCTCAGACTGTCCCAGATGGCCTCTCACCGCGCGCCGGCAGCAGCAGCAGCAGCAGCGGCAGCAGCGGCAGCGCCGGCCCCGCTCCGGGCCCCGCTCTCGGCTCCCGCCGCCGCCTCCTCATCGCTCCCGGGCCGCTGTGGCCGCCGGCACCTTCCGGCCCCCCGTCCCCTCACCTGCAGGCGGCCACGCCCCGTGTACCTGTGCGGAATCCGCCGCCACACCCCTCAGCTGGCCGCCGACACGCCCCTGCCACCTGGACAGGCACTTCCTGCCCTCCCGCACCTGCACGGGGATCGGCCGCTCCTCTCACCTGAGCCGCAGGTCGGTTGGGGAGTCGCTGTTCCCGCACACCTGCGCAGGTATCCGCACACCTGTGCAGGTATCGGCGCCCCTGCCCCGTCCCTGCCACCTCTGAGGGCTCCTCATGGCCACGCCCCCACGGCGTCCCGCCGAGACCAAACCACGCCCTCAATGCCCATTTATGGTCAAGCCACGCCCCTGAACGAAAAAGGGCATCATAAACCACACCCCTAATGTCCGTTTATGGGCAAGCCACGCCTCTTACAGAAGATAGGAAATCATAGCCACACCCACCCACGGTCAAACCACGCCCTTTATGCTAATTAACCATTGTAATCCACACCATTTAGGCTATGGATGAGTGTAAACCACGCCCCATGTCCATTTACGGCAATTCCACGCCCCTTATGCTAATTAACGGAATTCTACACCCAAGTTTAAGGCACACCTCACACTCCATATATGGTCATACCCCGCCCATTATGCAGATTAACCCTCCTACACACGCCCCACCCTGCCCGCTTAAAGGGCCCTGTCCTAATTTGTGCGCCCCGCCCTTCATGACACCAGCGCTTAATGATCTCGTTAATGAGCTGGCTAATGAACCCCGCGGCCGGAAGTGCCTCATTAGGGCGTTAATGACCTCACAGCAGCGCCACGCCCCCCCGGCACCCCCCAGCCAATCAGAGTGGAGCCGAATCCTCCCCCAAAATGTCTTTATTGGGGGGGAGGGGCGGGTTAAAAGCGGGGTCAGCCCGCGGGGGGAGGGGCGGGGTGGGGGAGGGGCCGCAAGTACAAAACGGGGGTGGGGGAGGGGCGGGGAGGGGTGGGGGAGGGGCTCAGTAGGGCCGCTCGCGTCGGTCCTGCCGGTGGTCGCCCCTGTTAACGAGGTACAGTTAATTAGGATTGATGTTAATTAACAGAATCAATTACAGTCGAATTCCCCAGTCCCAAAAATCGCCGGATTTACCCCAAAATTCCCAAGGCCCTGCAGGATTCGCCACAAAATTCCTGAGTTTTTCCCCCCCAAAACCCCGTATTATTCCCCAAATTTACCGAAATCTCCATTTCCCCCCCCAAATTCCACATCGTTCCCTCAAATTTGCCCCCTAAAAGAACCATTTTCCCCCCCGGATTTACTCAAAACCCCTGGTTTTCCCTGATCCCCCCCAAATTCCCCATTTCCCCCCCAAAATCCCCGTTTTTCCCCCTAAAATCCCCAGTTTTCCCCCAAATTTTTCCCCAAATTGCCATTTTTCCAGTGGATTTCCCCAAAATCCCTTGATTTTTCCCCAAAATCCCCATTCCCCCCCCCAAATCCCTCATTTCCCCCTGGATTTCCCCACAATCCCCCATGAATTTTCCTCAAAATCCCCATTTTCCCCCCCAGATTTTCCCCAAAATCCCTGTTTTTCGCCTGGATCTCCCCCAAAATCCCCATTTCCCCCTGATTTTTTCCCCAAAATCCCTGTTTTTCCCCAAATCAATTTTCCCCCCAGTTTTACCCAAATCCCGATTTCTGCCCCCATTATTTTCCCCCAAATCCTGAGTTTTTGCCCCATTTTTTCCCAAACCCGTTTTTTTCCCCCATTTTTCCCCAAATCCCAGTTCCTGGCCCTGTTTCCCACCAAACCCCAGATTTTGGGCCATTTTTTCCCCAAAATCCCTGATTTTTGTCCCATTTTCCCCCCAATCCTGGTTCCTGCCCCCATTTTTCCCCAAATCCCAGTTTCTGCTCCCATTTTCTCCCCCAAATCCCTGGTTTTGGCCCCATTATTTTCCCAAAATCCCCATTTCCCCCGAAATCCTGGTTTCTGCCCCCATTATTTTCCCAAAATCCTGTTTTTTTGCCCCATTTTTCCCCAAATCCTGTTTTTTCCCCCCATTATTTTCCCCAAATCCTGTTTTTTTTGCCCCATTTTTCCTCAAATCTTGTTTTTTGGCCCCGTTTTTCTCCCAAATCCCGGGTTTTAGCCCCATTTTCCCCTAAATCCCAATTTCCACCCCCATTTTTCCTCTGAATCCAGTTTTTTTGCTCCATTATTTTCCCCAAATCCTGGTTTCTGCCCCCATTTTCTCCCCCAAATCCTGACTTTTTGCCCCATTTTTTCCCTAAATCCCATTTTTTCCTCCCGTTTTTCCCCAAACTCCCGTTTTTCCCCCGTTTCCCCACCTGCTGTCCATCTTGCCGGGCCCGAAGCCGCCCCTGTCGCCGCCTCGGCCGCCGCGGAACCCGCCGCGCTCGCCGCGGCCCCGGAACCCGCCCCGCTCGAAGCCCCCGCGGCCGCCGCGGCGCTCCTCGAACCCACCGCCACCTGGGGACAGGTGAGACAGGTGAGAGACAGGTGAGAGACAGGTGTGAGACAGGTGAGAGACAGGTGAGAGACAGGTGAGAGACAGGTGAGAGACAGGTGAGACAGGTGAGAGACAGGTGAGAGACAGGTGAGACAGGTGAGAGACAGGTGAGAGACAGGTGAGAGACAGGTGAGAGACAGGTGAGAGACAGGTGAGACAGGTGAGACAGGTGAGAGACAGGTGAGACAGGTGAGAGGTGAGAGACAGGTGAGAGACAGGTGAGAGACAGGTGAGACAGGTGAGAGACAGGTGAGAGACAGGTGAGAGACAGGTGAGACAGGTGAGAGACAGGTGAGACAGGTGAGAGGTGAGAGACAGGTGAGACAGGTGAGAGACAGGTGAGAGACAGGTGAGACAGGTGAGAGACAGGTGATAGACAGGTGATAGACAGGTGAGAGACAGGTGAGAGACAGGTGAGAGACAGGTGAGAGACAGGTGAGACAGGTGAGAGACAGGTGAGAGACAGGTGAGAGACAGGTGAGACAGGTGAGAGACAGGTGATAGACAGGTGATAGACAGGTGAGAGACAGGTGAGAGACAGGTGAGAGACAGGTGAGAGACAGGTGAGAGACAGGTGGGAGACAGGTGAGAGACAGGTGAGAGACAGGTGAGAGACAGGTGAGACAGGCGAGAGACAGGTGAGACAGGTGAGACAGGTGAGAGACAGGTGAGAGACAGGTGAGAGACAGGTGAGAGACAGGTGAGAGACAGGTGAGAGACAGGTGAGAGACAGGTGAGACAGGTGAGAGACAGGTGATAGACAGGTGATAGACAGGTGAGAGACAGGTGAGACAGGCGAGAGACAGGTGAGACAGGTGAGAGACAGGTGAGAGACAGGTGAGAGACAGGTGAGAGACAGGTGAGAGACAGGTGAGACAGGCGAGAGACAGGTGAGACAGGTGAGAGACAGGTGAGAGACAGGTGAGAGACAGGTGAGAGACAGGTGAGAGACAGGTGAGACAGGTGAGAGACAGGTGAGAGACAGGTGAGAGACAGGTGAGACAGGTGAGAGACAGGTGATAGACAGGTGATAGACAGGTGATAGACAGGTGAGAGACAGGTGAGAGACAGGTGAGAGACAGGTGAGAGACAGGTGAGAGACAGGTGAGAGACAGGTGAGAGACAGGTGAGAGACAGGTGAGAGACAGGTGAGACAGGTGAGAGACAGGTGAGACAGGTGAGAGACAGGTGAGAGACAGGTGAGAGACAGGTGAGAGACAGGTGAGAGACAGGTGAGAGACAGGTGAGACAGGTGAGAGACAGGTGAGAGACAGGTGAGAGACAGGTGAGAGACAGGTGAGAGACAGGTGAGACAGGTGAGAGACAGGTGAGAGACAGGTGAGAGACAGGTGAGACAGGTGAGAGACAGGTGAGAGACAGGTGAGAGACAGGTGAGACAGGTGAGAGACAGGTGAGAGACAGGTGAGACAGGTGAGAGACAGGTGAGACAGGTGAGACAGGTGAGAGACAGGTGAGACAGGTGAGAGGTGAGAGACAGGTGAGAGACAGGTGAGAGACAGGTGAGACAGGTGAGAGACAGGTGAGAGACAGGTGAGAGACAGGTGAGACAGGTGAGAGACAGGTGAGACAGGTGAGAGGTGAGAGACAGGTGAGACAGGTGAGAGACAGGTGAGAGACAGGTGAGACAGGTGAGAGACAGGTGATAGACAGGTGATAGACAGGTGAGAGACAGGTGAGAGACAGGTGAGAGACAGGTGAGAGACAGGTGAGACAGGTGAGAGACAGGTGAGACAGGTGAGAGACAGGTGATAGACAGGTGATAGACAGGTGAGAGACAGGTGAGAGACAGGTGAGAGACAGGTGAGACAGGTGAGAGACAGGTGATAGACAGGTGATAGACAGGTGAGAGACAGGTGAGAGACAGGTGAGAGACAGGTGAGAGACAGGTGAGAGACAGGTGGGAGACAGGTGAGACAGGCGAGAGACAGGTGAGACAGGTGAGAGACAGGTGAGAGACAGGTGAGAGACAGGTGAGAGACAGGTGAGAGACAGGTGAGACAGGCGAGAGACAGGTGAGACAGGTGAGAGACAGGTGAGAGACAGGTGAGAGACAGGTGAGAGACAGGTGAGAGACAGGTGAGACAGGTGAGAGACAGGTGAGAGACAGGTGAGAGACAGGTGAGACAGGTGAGAGACAGGTGATAGACAGGTGATAGACAGGTGATAGACAGGTGAGAGACAGGTGAGAGACAGGTGAGAGACAGGTGAGAGACAGGTGAGAGACAGGTGAGAGACAGGTGAGAGACAGGTGAGAGACAGGTGAGAGACAGGTGAGACAGGTGAGAGACAGGTGAGACAGGTGAGAGACAGGTGAGAGACAGGTGAGAGACAGGTGAGAGACAGGTGAGAGACAGGTGAGAGACAGGTGAGACAGGTGAGAGACAGGTGAGAGACAGGTGAGAGACAGGTGAGAGACAGGTGAGAGACAGGTGAGACAGGTGAGAGACAGGTGAGAGACAGGTGAGAGACAGGTGAGACAGGTGAGAGACAGGTGAGAGACAGGTGAGAGACAGGTGAGACAGGTGAGAGACAGGTGAGAGACAGGTGAGACAGGTGAGAGACAGGTGAGACAGGTGAGACAGGTGAGAGACAGGTGAGACAGGTGAGAGGTGAGAGACAGGTGAGAGACAGGTGAGAGACAGGTGAGACAGGTGAGAGACAGGTGAGAGACAGGTGAGAGACAGGTGAGACAGGTGAGAGACAGGTGAGACAGGTGAGAGGTGAGAGACAGGTGAGACAGGTGAGAGACAGGTGAGAGACAGGTGAGACAGGTGAGAGACAGGTGATAGACAGGTGATAGACAGGTGAGAGACAGGTGAGAGACAGGTGAGAGACAGGTGAGAGACAGGTGAGACAGGTGAGAGACAGGTGAGACAGGTGAGAGACAGGTGATAGACAGGTGATAGACAGGTGAGAGACAGGTGAGAGACAGGTGAGAGACAGGTGAGACAGGTGAGAGACAGGTGATAGACAGGTGATAGACAGGTGAGAGACAGGTGAGAGACAGGTGAGAGACAGGTGAGAGACAGGTGAGAGACAGGTGGGAGACAGGTGAGAGACAGGTGAGAGACAGGTGAGAGACAGGTGAGAGACAGGTGAGACAGGCGAGAGACAGGTGAGACAGGTGAGACAGGTGAGAGACAGGTGAGAGACAGGTGAGAGACAGGTGAGAGACAGGTGAGAGACAGGTGAGAGACAGGTGAGAGACAGGTGAGACAGGTGAGAGACAGGTGAGAGACAGGTGAGAGACAGGTGGGAGACAGGTGAGAGACAGGTGAGAGACAGGTGAGAGACAGGTGAGAGACAGGTGAGACAGGCGAGAGACAGGTGAGACAGGTGAGACAGGTGAGAGACAGGTGAGAGACAGGTGAGAGACAGGTGAGAGACAGGTGAGAGACAGGTGAGACAGGCGAGAGACAGGTGAGACAGGTGAGAGACAGGTGAGAGACAGGTGAGAGACAGGTGAGAGACAGGTGAGAGACAGGTGAGACAGGCGAGAGACAGGTGAGACAGGTGAGAGACAGGTGAGAGACAGGTGAGAGACAGGTGAGAGACAGGTGAGAGACAGGTGAGACAGGTGAGAGACAGGTGAGAGACAGGTGAGAGACAGGTGAGACAGGTGAGAGACAGGTGATAGACAGGTGATAGACAGGTGATAGACAGGTGAGAGACAGGTGAGAGACAGGTGAGAGACAGGTGAGAGACAGGTGAGACAGGTGAGAGACAGGTGAGAGACAGGTGAGAGACAGGTGAGAGACAGGTGAGAGACAGGTGAGAGACAGGTGAGACAGGTGAGAGACAGGTGAGACAGGTGATAGACAGGTGAGAGACAGGTGAGAGACAGGTGAGAGACAGGTGAGAGACAGGTGAGAGACAGGTGAGACAGGTGAGAGACAGGTGAGAGACAGGTGAGAGACAGGTGAGAGACAGGTGAGGGACAGGTGTGACACAGGCGTGTGACAGGTGTGCCAACCCAACCCACCCTGCTCAAAGCCCCCGCGGCGCTCCTCGAACCCACCGCCACCTGGGGACAGGTGAGACACAGGTGAGGGACAGGTGAGACACAGGTGAGAGGTGAGACAGGTGTGAACAGGTGGTAAGAGCTGACACAGGTAACAGGTACCCATGTGTATTTAATCTCCCCAGGTGTGTTCATGCCCTCCAGGTGTGTCCCCAGGTGTATTTTGGATGTCCCAGGTGTGTCCCACACTCACCCATGTGGTTTCCTCCTCCTCCTCGCCCCCCCCGGTACTTCCTGGCCCCACCCCCGCCCAGGTGTGTCCCAGGTGTATTTTGGGTGTCCCCAGGTGTGTCCCAGGTGTATTTTGGTGTCCCCAGGTGTGTTCTGGGTGTCCCAGGTGTGTCTGTGCCCCCCAGGTGTGTCCCAGGTGTGTCCCAGGTGTGTTTATCCCCCCCACACTCACCCATGTGGTTTCCTCCTCCTCCTCCTCCTCCTCGCCCCCCCGGGCACTTCCCAGCCCCACCCAGGTGTGTCCCAGGTGAGGCCCAGGTGTGTCCCCAGGTGTGTCCCAGGTGTGTCTGTGCCCCCAGGTGTGTCCCAGGTGTGTCTGTGCCCCCCAGGTGTGTCCCAGGTGTATTTTGGTGTCCCCAGGTGTATTTTGGGTGTCCCCAGGTGTATTTTGGGTGTCCCCAGGTGTATTTTGGGTGTCCCCAGGTGTATCCCCAGGTGTGTCCCAGGTGTGTCTGTGCCCCCAGGTGTGTCCCAGGTGTGTCTGTGCCCCCCAGGTGTGCCCCCAGGTGTGTCCCAGGTGTGTCTGTGCCCCCCAGGTGTGTCCCCAGGTGTGTCCCAGGTGTGTCCCAGGTGTGTCCCCAGGTGTGTCCCAGGTGTCCCCAGGTGTGTCCCAGGTGTGTCTGTGCCCCCCAGGTGTCCCCAGGTGTGTCCCAGGTGTGTCCTAGGTGTGTCCCCAGGTGTGTCCCAGGTGTGTCCCCAGGTGTGTCCCAGGTGTGTCCCAGACTCACCCATGTGGTTTCCTCCTCCTCCTCCTCCTCCTCCTCCTCCTCGCCCCCCCGGGTACTCCCCGGCCCCGCCCCTGCCCAGGTGTATTTTTGATGTCCCCAGGTGTGTCCCAGGTGTATTTTGGGTGTCCCCAGGTGTGTCTGTGCCCCCCAGGAGTATCCCAGGAGTATCCCAGGTGCCCCCCAGGTGTGTCCCACACTCACCCATGTGGTTTCCTCCTCCTCCTCCTCCTCCTCCTCCTCGCCCCCCCCGGGTACTTCCCGGCGCCGCCCCCGCCCAGGTGCGGCCCCCCGGGCCCCCCCTCGGGCTTGGGCGCCTTGCACTGGTTGCACTCGTTCCGCCACGAGAAGTTCATGTTCTCGCACGCCCTGTGACGTCACCGGTGACGTCATCAGCGACGTCATCGCGCCGCCGACGACGTCACAGAGAGAGACAAAGGTGAGCCCGTCCCAGTCCCTCCCAGTCCATCCCAGTTTGTCCCAGTTCTCCCCAAATCCTTCCCCATGTTTTCGCGCGCCCTGTGACGTCACAGTGACATCATCATCAGTGACGTCACAGAGACGAAGGTGAGCCCGTCCCAGTCCCTCCCAGTACAAACCAGTATAACCCAGTCCAAACCAGTATAACCCAGTCCAAACCAGTATAACCCAGTCCCTCCCAGTCCAAACCAGTATAACCCAGTACAAACCAGTACAAACCAGTATAACCCAGTCCAAACCAGTATAACCCAGTCCCTCCCAGTACAAACCAGTATAACCCAGTCCCTCCCAGTACAAACCAGTACATCCCAGTACAAACCAGTATAACCCAGTCCAAACCAGTATAACCCAGTCCCTCCCAGTCCAAACCAGTATAACCCAGTACAAACCAGTACAAACCAGTATAACCCAGTCCAAACCAGTATAACCCAGTCCCTCCCAGTACAAACCAGTATAACCCAGTCCCTCCCAGTACAAACCAGTATATCCCAGTACAAACCAGTATAACCCAGTCCAAACCAGTATAACCCAGTCCCTCCCAGTCCAAACCAGTATAACCCAGTACAAACCAGTATAACCCAGTCCAAACCAGTATAACCCAGTCCCTCCCAGTACAAACCAGTATAACCCAGTCCCTCCCAGTACAAACCAGTATATCCCAGTACAAACCAGTATAACCCAGTCCAAACCAGTATAACCCAGTCCCTCCCAGTCCAAACCAGTATAACCCAGTAGAAACCAGTCCAAACCAGTATAACCCAGTCCCTCCCAGTCCAAACCAGTATAACCCAGCCCCTCCCAGTATACACCAGTATAACCCAGTTCAAACACTCACGGGTTGGGGCATTTCCAGTCCCCCCGCTCTCTGCTGGGCCCCTCCCCCTCCGGTGAAGCCGCCGCGGCCGCCGGAGCCGCCGGAGCCGAACCCGCCCCGGCCCAGGGGGCCTGGAATGGGGCAAAACCACGGGATTTTGGTTAAAAACGGCATTTTGGGGTAAAAAACGGGGATTTTGGTAAAAAAAACCCAACAAATTTTAGTAAAGATGGCATTTGGGGTGAGAAACGGGGATTTTGGGTAAAAAACTCCATAAATTTTGGTAAGAAAGTGGTATTTTGGGGTGAAAAATGGGGATTTTCGTTAAAAACGGCATTTTGTTAAAAAAAACCCCACAAATTTTGGTAAAAAAGTGGTATTTTGGGGTGAAAAATGGAGATTTTGGTTAAAAATGGGATTTTGGGGTGAGAAAAGGGGATTTGGGTTAAAAAGGGGGATGGAGGGACCCGCCCCGGCCGAGGGGGCCTGGATGGGGTGAGAAATGGGGGTTTTGGTTAAAAACGGCATTTTGGGGTAAAAAACAGGATTTTGGTAAAAAAAAACCACTAATTTTGGTAATAAATGGCATTTTGGAGTGAAAAACGGGGATTTTGGTAAAAAAACCCGCACAAATTTTGGTTGAAAAGTGGTATTTTGGGGTGAAAAACAGAGATTTTGGGGTGAGAAACAGGGATTTTGGTAAAAAAAACCCACGAATTTTGGTAATAAGCGGCATTTTGGGGTGAAAAACGGGGATTTTTGAGGTGTAAAAGTGGAATTTCGAATGAAAGCTGAGTTTTGGGGTGAAAAGAGGGGATTTTGAGATAGAAAAGCTGAATTTTGGGGTGAAAAGAGGGGATTTTGGGATGAGAAAAGGGCATTTTTGAGGTGAAAAGGGGAATTTGAGATGAAGAGCAGAGTTTTGGGGTGCAAAGGGGGGATTTTGGATGAGAAAAGTGCATTTTGAGGCGAAAAGGGGGGATTTTGGGCTGAAGAGCAGAGTTTTGGGGTGAAAAGAGGGGATTTTGGATGAGAAAAGGGGATTTTGGGGATGACAAAAGAAGATTTTGGGATGAAGAGCAGAGTTTTGGGGTGCAAAGGGGGGATTTTGGGGTCACAAAAGGGGATTTTTGAGGCGAGAAGGGGTATTTTGAGATGAAGAGCAGAGTTTTGGGGTGAAAAGAGGGGATTTTTGAGGTGAAAAGGGGATTTTGGGCTGAAGAGCAGAGTTTTGGGGTGCAAAGGGGGGATTTTTGAGGTGAAAAAGGGGAATTTGAGATGAAGAGCAGAGTTTTGGGGTGCAAAGGGGGGATTTTTGAGGTGAAAAAGGGGATTTTGGGCTGAAGAGCAGAGTTTTGGGGTGAAAAGAGGGGATTTTTGAGGTGAAAAAGGGGAATTTGAGATGAAGAGCAGAGTTTTGGGGTGCAAAGGGGGGATTTTTGAGGTGAAAAAGGGGATTTTGGGCTGAAGAGCAGAGTTTTGGGGTGAAAAGAGGGGATTTTTGAGGTGAAAAAGGGGATTTTGGGCTGAAGAGCAGAGTTTTGGGGTGAAAAGGGGGGATTTTGGGATGAGAAAAGGGCATTTTGGGGATGACAAAAGAAGATTTTGGGATGAAGAGCAGAGTTTTGGGGTGAAAAGGGGGGATTTTGGGATGAGAAAAGGGGATTTTGGGGATGACAAAAGAAGATTTTGGGATGAAGAGTAGAGTTTTGGGGTGAAAAGGGGGGATTTTGGGGTCACAAAAGGGGATTTTTGAGGCGAGAAGGGGTATTTTGAGATGAAGAGCAGAGTTTTGGGGTGAAAAGAGGGGATTTTTGAGGTGAAAAGGGGATTTTGGGCTGAAGAGCAGAGTTTTGGGGTGCAAAGGGGGGATTTTGGATGAGAAAAGGGGATTTTGGGGATGACAAAAGAAGATTTTGGGATGAAGAGCAGAGTTTTGGGGTGCAAAGGGGGGATTTTGGGGTCACAAAAGGGGATTTTTGAGGCGAGAAGGGGTATTTTGAGATGAAGAGCAGAGTTTTGGGGTGAAAAGAGGGGATTTTTGAGGTGAAAAAGGGGAATTTGAGATGAAGAGCAGAGTTTTGGGGTGCAAAGGGGGGATTTTGGGCTGAAGAGCAGAGTTTTGGGGTAGAAGGGGGGATTTTTGAGGTGAAAAAGGGGATTTTGGGCTGAAGAGCAGAGTTTTGGGGTGAAAAGAGGGGATTTTTGAGGTGAAAAAGGGGATTTTGGGCTGAAGAGCAGAGTTTTGGGGTGAAAAGGGGGGATTTTGGATGAGAAAAGTGAATTTTGAGGTGAAAAGGGGGGATTTTGGGCTGAAGAGCAGAGTTTTGGGGTGCAAAGGGGGGATTTTGGGGTACAAAGAGGGGGTTTTGGGGCTCACCTCCCCGGCCCCGGCCGCGGCCGCCCCCGCCGCGGGTGAAGTCGGCGCGGCGCGTGGCGAACGAGACCTTGATGGGATTGCCCGAGAACTCCTTCCCTGCAAGGGAGAAACACGGCAATTACTGGGGGAAAAACCACCGGAATCGGGAAAAACAGCAGGTCTGGGGAAAAAACCACGGGAATTGGGGGGGAAATGGGAATTTTGGGGGGAAAAAAGCGGGAATTAGGGGGAAAATGGGAATTTTGGGGGGAAAAAACCATGGGAATTGGGGGGAAATGGGAATTTTGGGGGGAAATAACCATGGGAATTGGGGGGAAATGGGAATTTTGGGGGGAAAAAACCATGGGAATTGGGGGGAAATGGGAATTTTGGGGGGAAAAAACCATGGGAATTGGGGGGAAATGGGAATTTTGGGGAAAAAAACCATGGGAATTGGGGGGGAAATGGAAATTTTGGGGAAAAAACCATGGGAATTGGGGGGGAAATGGGAATTTTGGGGGAAAAAAACACCGGAATTGGGAAAAAAACAGCAGTTTTAGGGAAAAAAAACATGGGAATTGGGGGGAAAATGGGAATTTTGGGGGAAAAAACACCGGAATTGGGAAAAAAACAGCAGTTTTAGGGAAAAAAAACATGGGAATTGGGGGGAAAATGGGAATTTTGGGGGAAAAAACAAGGGAATTGGGGGGAAAATGGGAATTACTGGGGGAAAAACCACCGGAATCGGGAAAAAACAGCAGGTTTGGGGAAAAAACAGGGGAATTGGGGGAAAAATGGGAATTTTGGGGGAATAAACCGTGGGAATTGGGGGGGAAATGGGAATTACTGGGGGAAAAACCACCGGAATCGGGAAAAAACCAGTAGGGTTGGGGAAAAAACACGGGAATTGGGGGAAATGGGAATTTTGGGGGAATAAATGATGGAAATTTGGGGAAAAAACCATGGGAACTGGGGGAAAATGGGAATTTTGGGGAAAAAAACCATGGAAATTGGGAGAGAAATGGGAATTTTGGGGGGATAAACCACCGGAACTGGAGGGAAAATGGGAATTTTGAGGGAAAAAACCACGGGAATTTGGGGGGGAAATGGGAATTTTGGGGAAAAACCATGGGTATTGGGGGGAAATGGGAATTTTGGGGGAAAAAACCCCACTGGAATTCTGGGATCAGGCATTTCAGGATCAGGAACTTTGGGAATTTCAGGAATTTGGGAACTTTGGGAATTTCAGGATCAGGAATTTGGGAATTTTGGGATGCTGACCATCAAACCAGTCGATGGCGGCCCTGGCAGAGTCATCGAAGGACACGGGGAAATTTGGTCAGGAATTTGGGAATTCTGGGGATTTCAGGATCCAGATTTTTGGGATTTTGGGAATTCTGGGATCAGGAATTTCGGGAATTCCAGGAATTTGGGAATTCCGGGATCAGGAATTTTGGGAATTTGGGACACTGACCATCAAACCAGTCGATGGCGGCCTTGGCCGAGGGCGGGTCGTCGAAGGACACGGTGGCCTCGCCCTTGAGCTTGCCGGTCTCGCGGTCGGTGTAGAGATTGATCATGGGCTGGCCCGTCTTCTTGTTGGTCTGGGGACACAGAGTGACCATGAGTGACCACTGAGTGACCATGAGTGACCACTGAGTGACCACTGACCGCTCAGTGACCCTTGAGTGACCACAGAGCCAAAAAAACCCTCGAGTGACCCCACAGTGACCACTCAGTGATCATGGGCTGGCCCGTCTTCTTGTTGGTCTGGGGAGTGACCACAGTGACTGTGAGTGACCACTGAGTGACCATGAGTGACCACTGAGTGACCACTGACCGCTCAGTGACCACTGAGTGACCACAGAGCCAAAAAATTCCCCCGGAGTGACCCCAGAACAACCCAAGAGTGACCACCCAGTGCTCATGGGCTGGCCTGGCTTCTTGTTGGTCTGGGGAGTGACCACAGTGACCGTGAGTGACCGTAAGTGACCACTGACTGACCACTGAGCTAAAACTCCCCTGAGAGTGACCCCACAGTGACCACCAGTGATCATGGGCTGGCCCGTCTTCTGGTTGGTCTGGAGAGTGACCACTGAGTGGCCAGAGTGACCATGAGTGACCACTGACTGACCACTCAGTGACCATGAGTGACCACTGAGTGACCACAGAGCCAAAAATCCCCCTCAGAGTGACCCCACAGTGACCCAAGAGTGAGCACACACTGATCATGGTCTGGGGAGTGACCACAGTGACCACTGAGTGACCACAGTGACCACTGAGTGACCACTGAGTGACCACGGACTGTTTCAGGTGTGTCCCCAGCTGTCCAGCCCTGTCCCCAGTGTCCCTCACCTGTCCCAGGTGTGTCCCCAGGTGTATTTCGGGTGTCCCAGGTGTGTCCCCAGTGTCCCTCACCTGCCCCAGGTGTATTTCAGGTGTATTTCGGGTGTCCCTCACCTGTCCCAGGTGTGTCCCCAGTGTCCCTCACCTGCCCCAGGTGTATTTCAGGTGTATTTTGGGTGTCCCTCACCTGTCCCAGGTGTGTCCCCAGGTGTATTTCGGGTGTCCCAGGTGTGTCCCCAGTGTCCCTCACCTGCCCCAGGTGTATTTCAGGTGTATTTCGGGTGTCCCTCACCTGTCCCAGGTGTGTCCCCAGTGTCCCTCACCTGCCCCAGGTGTATTTCAGGTGTATTTCGGGTGTCCCTCACCTGTCCCAGGTGTGTCCCCAGGTGTATTTCGGGTGTCCCAGGTGTGTCCCCAGTGTCCCTCACCTGTCTTGGGTGTATTTTGGGTATCCCAGGTGTCCCCAGCTGCATTCTGGGTGTGTTTTGGGTGTCCCAGATGCATTTCGGGTGCATTTCAGGTGTATTTTGGGTGTCCCAGGTGTATTTTGGGTGTTTTCGGGTGTATTTTGGGTGTCCCAGGTGTATTTCAGGTGCATTTCGGGTGTATTCTGGGTGTATTTTAGGTGTATTTCAGGTGTGTTTCGGGTGCATTTTAGGTGTATTTCAGGTGCATTTCGGGTGTATTCTGGGTGTATTTTAGGTGTGTTTTGGGTGTATTCTGGGTGTATTTTAGGTGTGTTTCGGGTGTATTTTAGGTGTATTTCAGGTGTGTTTCGGGTGTATTTTAGGTGCGTTCCGGGTGTATTTTAGGTGTATTTCGGGTGCATTTCGGGTGTATTTCAGGTGTGTTCCGGGTGTATTTCAGGTGTGTTTCGGGTGTATTTTAGGTGTATTTTAGGTGTGTTCCGGGTGTATTTTAGGTGTATTTTAGGTGTATTTTAGGTGTGTTCCGGGTGTATTTTAGGTGTATTTTAGGTGTATTTCAGGTGCATTTCGGGTGTATTTTAGGTGTATTTCAGGTTTGTTCCGGGTGTATTTTAGGTGTATTTCAGGTGCGTTTCGGGTGTATTTTAGGTGTATTTCGGGTGTATTTCAGGTGTGTTTCGGGTGTATTTTAGGTGTATTTTAGGTGTATTTCAGGTGTGTTTCGGGTGTATTCTAGGTGTATTTCAGGTGTGTTTTGGGTGTATTTTAGGTGTATTTTAGGTGTATTTCAGGTGTGTTTCGGGTGTATTCTGGGTGTATTTTAGGTGTATTTCAGGTGTGTTTCGGGTGTATTCTAGGTGTATTTTAGGTGTATTTCAGGTGTGTTTCGGGTGTATTTTAGGTGTATTTCAGGTGTGTTTCGGGTGTATTTTAGGTGTATTTCAGGTGTGTTTCGGGTGTATTCTGGGTGTATTTTAGGTGTATTTCAGGTGTGTTTCGGGTGTATTCTAGGTGTATTTTAGGTGTATTTCAGGTGTGTTCCGGGTGTATTTTAGGTGTATTTCGGGTGTATTTCAGGTGCATTTCGGGTGTATTTTAGGTGTATTTCGGGTGTATTTCAGGTGTGTTTCGGGTGTATTTTAGGTGTATTTCGGGTGTATTTTGGATGTATTTCAGGTGTATTTTGGGTGTATTTAGGTGTATTTTGGGTGTATTTCGGATGTATTTTGGGGTGTATTTCGGGTGTATTTCGGGGTCTCTCACCTTGATGATGCCGATCTGTTTGAAGTAGTCGTGTCCCAGGTGTATTTTGGGTGTACTTTGATGTATTTAAGTGTATTTTGGGTGTATTTAGGTGTATTTTGGGTGTATTTCGGGTGTATTTTGGGTGTATTTCGGATGTATTTCGGGTGTATTTTGGGTGTATTTCAGGTGTATTTCGGGGTCTCTCACCTTGATGATGCCGATCTGTTTGAAGTAGTCGGCCACCGACTCGATGGTGACGTTCTCGCCCAGCCCCTGCACGAAGATCGTGTTGTTGTCCGAGTTGTCCTGCTCACCTGACGGTAATTAACTAATTAGTGCTAATTAGCATTCATTAGCATTCATCACTGACAGCAAATGCTAATTAACCCTCGTTAACCCCACCCCAGAATATGGAAATTACCCCCAAGCCCCTCCCCTCATTAAATCCTGTTGTTGTCTGAGTTGTCCTGTTCACCTAGGAGTAATTAACTAATTAGTGCTAATTAATATTAATTACTGACAGCAAATGCTAATTAACCCTCATTAACCCCACCTCAGAATATGAAAATGGCCCCCAAGCCCCTCCCCCCATTAAATCCTGTTGTTGTCCGAGTTGTCCTGCTCACCTGAGGGTAATTAACTAATTAGCGCTAATTAGCATTCATTACCAACAGCAAATGCTAATTAGCCCTCGTTAACCCCACCCCAGATTACGAAAATGACCCCAAGCCCCTCCCCCATTAAGATCATGTTATTGTCCTGCTCACCCACAGACAATTAACTAATTAGTGCTAATTAGCATTCATTACCATTCATTACTGACAGCAAATGCTAATTAACCCTCGTTAAGAAGGATGAAAACGACCCCCAAGCCCCTCCCCCTCATTAAGATCATGTTGTGGTCAAAGCTGTCCTGCTGACACACAATTAACTAATCACTGTTAATTAGCATTGGTCAGCATCCGTTACTGATAATTAATGCTAATTAACCCTCATTAACCCCTTCCCGGGAGCCCAAAATGGCCCCAGAGCCCCTCCCCCACACCAGGATGGTGCTGTTGTCCCGCTCAGCCAGAGATAATTAATTAATTAATCACTGCTAATTAGCATTTATAATGAATAATTATTACTCCCAAGTTCATATCTTATTAATTCCATTAACACTAATTAACTCAAATCAAATCCCTCATTTCATTGCCACTAATTAACCCCTAATATATCCCATTAATTACCCCACTAATTAACCCCGGCAGCAACTCTTATCCTCTTAATTCCTGCTAATCACCCCAAATCCTTAATTACATTATTCCCAACTCACCCTTTTAATAAGCCTATTAATTACCGTTAATTAACCCCTTTAATTCAATTAGCCATGGCCAATCAAATCCCTTACTTTTAATTTATGACTAATTAACGCCTAAAAAACCTCACTAATTACTACTAATTAACCCAACCACTCTTTATTCCTCCCAATTACCCTCTAATTAGTGCTTAATTACCCTATTACTCATCCCCAAACTTTAATATCCCTATTAATTACCAATTAACCCATTTAATTCCATTAATTACCCCAAACCCACCCCACTAATTAACCGCCATTAATTACTCCAATCAAATCCTTTCTTTCCCACTAATTAACGCAAAGAAACCCCATTAATTACCCAGTTAATTACCTCCAAACTCACCTATTAATTACATTAATTACCCCTCTAATCAAGCCTTAATTAATTACCTGGGTCATGCCTTGGCCCCTGGTCCCGGGGTCCTTTTGGGGCCAAACATGGAAAAGAAAAACAAATTATGCAAATTAGAAGGCGGCATTTGGGCGTGGCCAACCCAAGCCCCGCCCCTTTTCCTTAACCCAAGCCCCGCCCCTTTTCCTTGGCCCCGCCCATTTTTACCCCCCCAGGCCCCATTTTGGGGGCAAAAATCCCCAAATTTGGCACCAAAATTCTCTTTTTTTTCACCTTCCCGGCCTCGGGAGCTCCCGAAATTCCGATTCTGGAATTTTCTCCCCAAAAGGCTCCGACTTTGCCTCTTTTTTTTCCTTTTTCATTTTTTATTTTTTCCCTTTTTTCTCCATTTTTTCCAAGTCTTTTTTCTCATTTTTTCTCCATTTTCCCCTTATTTTTTACTCATTTTTCCATCGTTTTTCCTTATTTTTTCCCGTATTTTTCTCAGTTTTTTCCCGATTTTTTCTGTATTTTTCTCAATTTTTTCCCTCAATTTTCCCTTCTTTTTCCCCTAATTTTTTCTTTATTTTTCTCAATTTTTTCCCTGATTTTTTCCTTATTTTTCTTCATTTTTTCCCTGAATTTTTTCCTTATTTTTCTAATTTTTCTCCTGATTTTTCCCATATTTTTCTCAATTTTTTCTCCATTTTCCCGATTTTTCCTTATTTTTCTCCATTTTCCCGTTTTTTTCCTTATATTTCTCAAATTTTTCCGATTTTTCCTAATTTTTCTCAATTTCCCCCCCTGATTTTTCCTTATTTTTCTCATTTTTTCCCTCATTTTTTCCTTGTTTTCCCCTGATTTTTTCCTTATTTTTCTCAATTTTCCCCGATTTTTTCCTTATTTTTCTCAATTTTCCCCGATTTTTTCCTTATTTTTCTTCATTTTTCCCCTAATTTTTTCTTCATTTTTCTTTTTTCCCTAAATTTTTTTCCTTATTTTTCTCCATTTTCCCCGTGATTTTTTCCTTTTTTTTTTTTCATTTTTTTCCCCTAATTTTTCCTTATTTCTCTCAATTTTTTCCCTCGATTTTCCTTATTTTTCCCGATTTTTTTCCCTGATTTTTCTCCATTTTTCCCCTGAATTTTTTCCTTATTTTTCTCCTTTTCCAGATTTTTTCTTTTTCTCCATTTTTCCCCTGCTTTTTTATTTTTCTCCATTTTCACCCTGATTTTTCCCTTATTTTTCTCAATTTTCCCCCTCATTATTTCGCTGTTTTTCTCAAATTTTCCCTCATTTTTTCCTTATTTTTTCAATTTTTCCCCTGATTTTTTCCTTATTTTTCTCAAATTTTTCCATATTTTTCTCAATTATTTTCCCTGATTTTACTCCATTTTCCCCTGATTTTTTCCTTATTTTTCCCAATTTTTTTCCTTATTTTTCTCCATTTTCCCCTGAATTTTTCCATATTTTTCCCATTTTTTTCCTGATTTTTCTCCATTTTTTCCCTGATTTTTCCCCTTCTTTTTCTCCATTTTCCCCCAATTTTTCCTCCTTTTTCCCCTCATTTTTCCCAATCTTTTCCTCATTTTCCACTCCATTTCCCCCTCGTTTTTCCTTCATTTCCACTCCACTTTTTCCCATTTTTCCACTTTTTCACACCAAAAATCCGTTTTTATTTTTTTGGTTTTGGGTCCACTGCAGCTCCGACCTCGCCCCAATTTTGGGGCAATTTTCCACCTTTTTGTTTTTCCACCTTTTTTTCCACCAAGGTCACCGGCGCTTCCACCAAAAACCTCCTGAAATTTGGGGTTTTTCCCCCAAAACCACCAAACCTTCCATTTTTGACACATGCAGCGTTTGCACCAAAATTCACTTTTTTCCCCATTCTCCCCCTCAAAATTCACCATTTTAACCTCATTTTCCCACCATTTTTACCCAAAAATGACCATTTTTACCTCATTTTCCCACCACTTTTACCCAAAAATGACCATTTTTACCTCATTTTCCCACCATTTCTACCCAAAAATGACCATTTTTACCTCATTTTCCCACCATTTCTACCCAAAAATGACCATTTTTACTTTATTTTTCCCCACCATTTTCACCCAAAAATCACCATTTTCACCTCATTTTCCCACCATTTTTACCCAAAATTCACCTTTTTTACCTCATTTTCCCACCATTTTTACAAAAATGACAATTTTTACCCAAAATTCACCTTTTTGACCTCATTTTTCCACCATTTTACCCAAAAATCACCTTTTTTTTTGTATTTTTACCACCTAAATTCCATTTCCAGGGGGATTTTCCCCCAACCCAGGAAAAATGGGGGAAAAAACTTTTTTTTGTCTTTTTTTTTGGGTTGAAACCTCGAATTTTTGGGACTTACCACCGAATTTATTGAAGCCACCACGCTCACCACCGCTGAGGAGATAAATTAGAAGATAATCAGGAATTTTGGAGCCCTGCCTCAAAGCTGGGAACACGGAAAACTCAACAAAGTTCCGGAGAAAAAAACTGAATTTTTGGGCTTTTTTTTCGGCAATTTTTCAGGGGTTTTTTGGGAATTTTTGGGCTTTTTTTCAGGATTTTTTGCAGCAATTTTCTGATTTTTTTCTGAATTTTTGGGCTTTTTTTGGGCAATTTTTCGGGCTTTTTTTTAATTTTTGGGGTTTTAAAAGGGATTTTTTCAGCAACTTTTTGATTTTTTTTTGAATTTTTGGGCTTTTTTTGGGCAATTTTTCGGGCTTTTTTTTAATTTTTGGGGTTTTAAAAGGGATTTTTTCAGCAACTTTTTGATTTTTTTCTGAATTTTTGGGCTTTTTTGGGGCAAATTTTCAGGGGTTTTTTTTTGGCATTTTTGGGGTTTTTTTCAGGATTTTCTGCAGCAATTTTCTGATTTTTTTTCTGAATTTTTGCGCTTTTTTGGGGCAATTTTTGGGGTTTTTTTTTGAATTTTTGGGTTTTTTTCAGATTTTTTTCCAGCAATTTTCTGATTTTTTTTTGAATTTTTGGGCAATTTTTCGGTTTTTTCTTTTTTTGAATTTTTGGTCTTTTTTCAGATTTTTTTCAGCAATTTTCTGATTTTTTTCTGAATTTTTGGGCTTTTTTTAGCAATTTTGAGCTTTTATGGGCCCTTTTTTGGGGAATTTTTGGGCTTTTTTCAGTATTTTTTCGTGGTTTTTTTTAAATTTTTGGGATTATTTTCAGGACTTTTTTGGGCTTTTTTCACGTTTTTTTCAGCAATTTTCTGATTTTTTTCTGATTTTTGGGCTTTTTTGGGGGGTATTTTTGAACATTTTTTGGGCAATTTTTCAGGATTTTTTTTGGAATTTTTGGGATTATTTTCAGGAATTTTTGTGATTTTTCAGGGTTTTTTTCAGCAATTTTCTGATTTTTTTCTGAACTTTTTGGCATTTTTGGGGAATTTTGGGGCCTTTTTTTTGTGGCAATTTTTCGGGGGTTTTTTTTCATTTTTGGGATTATTTTCAGGAATTTTTGGGCTTTTTTTGCAACTTTTTGAATTTTTTCTGAATTTTTGGGGAATTTTTTTAGGCAGTTTTTGGATTTCTGTGAGGATTTTTTGGGCATTTTTGGGATTATTTTCAGGATTTTTTGTGTTTCTTTCAGGGTCTTATTCAGCAATTTTCTGAATTTTTTCTGAATTTTTGGGCTTTTTCTGGGAATTTTTGAGGTTGGGGATTTTTTAATTTTTGGATTATTTTCAGGAATTTTTGGGCTCTTTTTTGCAATTTTTAGAATTTTTTTCTGAATTTTTGGGGAATTTTTTTGGGCAATTTTTGGGATTTCTGTGAGGATTTTTTGGGATTATTTTCAGGATTTTTTGTGATTTTTCAGGGTTTTTTTCAGCAATTTTCTGATATTTTTTCTGAATTTTTGGGCTTTTTTTGGGAATTTTTGGGGGTTTTTTTTGCCAACTTTTGGTGGTTTTTTAGCAATTTTTGGATCATTTTCAGGAATTTTTTGGCTCTTTTCGGCAATTTTTTGAATTTTTATCTGAATTTTTTGAATTTTTATCTGAATTTTTTGGACTTTTTTTAGGATTTTTTTGGGCAATTTTTGGATTTCTGTGAGGATTTTTTGGGCAATTTTTGGGATTATTTCCAGGATTTTTTGTGTTTCTTTCAGGGTCTTTTTCAGCAATTTTCTGAAAATTTTTTTCTGAATTTTTGGGCTTTTTTGGGAATTTTTGAGGAATTTTTGGCAACTTTCAGGTTTTTTTCAATTTTTGGGATTATTTTCAGAAATCTTTGGGGGTTTTTTTGCAATTTTTTCAATTTTTTTTCTGAATTTTGGGGCTTTTTTGGGGCCATTTTTTGGGATTTTTTGGGGCAATTTTTCCTTTTTGTTTTTTTTTAAATTTTTGGGATTATTTTCAGGAATTTTTTTCCTTTTTTCAGGGGTTTCTTTCAGCAATTTTCTGGATTTGAGAATTTTGGGCTTTTAGCAAGGCTTTCATAAATTTTTGTGGATTTTTTGGCAATTTTCGGGATTTTTTTCAGAATTTTTTGGCATTTCTGGGCAATTTTTGGGGGAATTCTTTGGCTTTGAGAATTTTTGGGGTGCTTTTCTTTTTGGCGATTTTTGTGAGGAGTTTTTGAGGTTTTTTTTGGCAATTTTTAGGATGATTTTCAAGAATTTTTCGGCTTTTTCCCAGCAATTTTTTGGATTTACTCCCGGAATTTTTGAGCTTTTTGAGGAATTTTTTGTGCTGTTTTTGGGGAATTTCTGGCTGGGTTTTTTGGGGGATTTTTGTGAGGAATTTTTGGGCCTTTTGGGGGTTTCTGGGGCAATTTTTGGACATTTTTTGAGATTATTCTCAGGAATTTATGGACTCTTTTCCAGCTTTTTTTTTTTTTAATTTTCTGGATTTTTTCAGAATTTTTGGGTTTTTTTGGCAATTTTTGTGAGGTTTTTTTTTACATTTTTTGAGATTTCTTTGAGGAATTTTTTGGATTTTTTTTCATCAATTTTTGGGCTTTTTCTGTTGTTTCTGGCTGATGTTTGGGTGCTTTTTTGGGCAATTTTTTAGGAATTTTTGGGAAGTTTTTTGGGCTATTTTTGAGACCTTTTCGGCAATTTTTGGCCTTTTTTGGGATTTTTTTTCCCAGCAATTTTTAGGAGTTTTTTAAGGAGAATTTTTAAACTTTTTTCTGAATTTTTGGACTTTTTTTTGTATTTTTCTTGGCAATTTGTGAGACATTTTTATTCCGTAATTTTTGAGCTTTTTTTGCGTTTTTTTTTTCCAGCAACTTTTGGAATGTTTTTTCCAATTTTTTTACTTTCTTGAAGAGGTTTTTTTTTTTGCTTTTTCCAGGGATTTTTCTGGCATTTTTTGGAATTCTTCCAATAATTTTTTTCATTTTTCTTTTGCTTTTGGGGGCTTTTTTGGGGGGGCAATTTTTGGGTTTTCTGAGGAATTTTTTGGCCTTTTTGGAGAAATTTTTGGGTTTTTTTGGGAATTTTTTTAAAGGTTTTTTTTGCAATTTTTGAAATTTTTTGGGCTTCTTTTGCAAACTGTTTTGGGGATATTTTGACTTTCTTTTGCTGAATTTTCAGGGCTTTTTGGAGGAATTTTTGCACTTTTTTTTGGGTTTTTTTTGGAGTTTTTTCCTCGCCGCCGACGCTTTTTCCTCCTGGACGCAGCAGGGTTGGGATTGAGCCCAAAAACTGGGGAAAAAAATCCCCAAAAATCCGATTTTTTTCCCATTTTCCCCCCTCCTGGATCTCCCCCTCCTGAGCCTTTGCAGCTGTTAAAATTTCTCAAGTTTTTTGCTTTTTTTTTTTTGCCCTTTTCTGCCTTTTTTGAACCCAAAACAGCGGCGGATTTTGAGTTTTCGCTGCTTTTTTTTCACACCTGCAGCACACAAAAGGCAGAGTTGGTAAAACACGTTTGGAACAACAAAACCCCCAAAATCCCCCAAAATACTCACCTGGACGGCCCCAAAAATTCAACTTTTTTTGCTCTTCCTTTAACCAATTTTCCCCGTTTTTAAAATTTTTAACCCTTTTTTTTTTGCTTTTTTTACCTTTCTTCTTAAATATATTAATATTTTTTTTCATTTTTAACCCTTTTTTGTTTTTACATTTTGCGTTTTTAACCTTTTTTGCTTTTTTAACTTTTTGCATTTCTAACCTTTTTAAAATTTTACCCTTTTTTTCACATTTTTTCCCTTTTTTTTTCTCGTTTTTAAACCAATTTTTCTTTTTTTTTTTGCACTTTTGAAAACATTTTTCCCCTTTCTCGACCATTTTTACCTTTTTTCTTTACAGTTTTAGAAGACTTCTTTTGCATTTTTAACCAATTTTCCTTTTTTTGCATTTTTAACTCTTTTTTTTTTGTATTTTTTACTTTTTTTTCCATTTTTAATCTTTCCTTTTGGATTTTAAAACCATTTTTTCACCCTTTTTCTTCAATTTTTAAAACCTTTCCACCATTTTATCTTTTTTCTTGCATTTTAAGACATTTTCCCCTTTTTATCAATTTTTATTTTGCATTTTCCCAACCATTTTTTCATTTTTTTTTGCATTTTTTTCGCCATTTACCCCATTTCTTTCTTTGCATTTTCCCTTTTCCTTCCACTTTTTTTTTCCATTTTTAAACCAATTTTTCCCCTTTTACATTTTTTTCACCATTTTCCCCTTTCTTTTTGCATTTTTAACCAATTTTCTCCTCATTTCTTGCATTTTTCCAACATTTTTCCCTTTTTTTTGCATTTTTTTTCCTTTTTTCTCCCATTTTGGTTTTTTTTCCATTTTCAAGCCAATTTTTACATTTTTAAAACCAGTATTTTCCTTTTTTTTAATTTTTCAGACAATTTTTTCCCTTTTTCTGAAATTTTCTGCATTTTTTCCTTTTCTCTTTTGCAGTTTTTCCCTTTTTCTTATTTTTAACCATTCCCCCTTTTTTTTCTCCATTTTTAAACAATTTTTTCCTTCCCTCCTGCAAATTTTTCTCATCTTTTTTTAATTTATTCCGATTTTTTTTGCATTTTGCCCCCTTTTGATTTTTCTTTTCTGTCAATTTTACCATTTCCCCCCATATTTTTCCACTTTTTCTTTCACCATTTTCCCTTTTTTATATTTTTTACCATTTCCTCACCGTTTTTTCACCTTTTTAACCATTTTTTTTCAATTTTCTACTATTTTTAACCACTTCAAACCAATTTTTGTTACCTTTTTTCCCTTTTTTAATACAAATTTTCACCATTTTTCCTTTTTTTCCACAACCATTTTTACTTTTTTTTACCACTCTCAACCACATTTTCCATTTTTTTACCACTTTCCCCCTCATTCTTTCACTTTTGATCATTTTTTAAACCATTTTTTCCTTTTTTTTTTTGCTATTTTGAACCATTTTTGGTCCTTTTTCACCTTTGTTTTTTTGCTTTTTTACCATTTTTTGTGCTTTTTTCACCATTTTCCACCATTTCCAGCACCGGGACACCAAAATTTCCTCTCCAGAGGCACCAAACATCCCAAACCTTTCCAATCCAGTGGATTTTCCCTCCAAATCACTTTTTTACCATTTTTTTTACCATTTTTTACCATTTTTTCACCATTTTTCTCTGCAGTGACCTCAAAACGCACCAGGTTTTTTTTTTTTCATATTTCACCTTTTTTTTTTCATTATTTTTCCCTTAAATTCCACCATTTTCTTTTTAATATTTTCCCTGGTTTTTCCACATTTTTTCCCCTAAATTCCACCTTTTTTAATCACATTTTTTCTCTCCAAATTCCACCTTTTTCCCCTAAATTTCACTTTTTCCTTCAGGATTTTTCCTTCATTTTGACCCCAAAATCCATTTTTTTTCCCATATATTTCCCTCTCATTCCACCTTTTCTCCCCCAAAATTCACTTTTTTTTTCCTTTAATATATTTTCACCATTTTAAAGTGGTTTTTTTCCTTAAAATTCCATTTTTTTTCTCCACATTTTTCCCAAATTTCACCTTTTTTTCTCCACATTTTTCCCCCTGCCGGGACCAGAGGCTGCAGGTGACCTTGGCAACATTTTCCACCTTTTCATTTCCCAAAAATCCATTTTTCCACTTTCACCTTCCTCAAAAATCCATTTTTAACTCATTTTTAAACCTTTTTTTACCTTTTTTTTTTAATTTTTACCTTCTTCCTACCAAACCCCCATTTTTTCTCATTTTCCACATTTTTCTTTCCACCTTTTTTATCCCCAAACCTCCACTTTTCCCATTTTCCCTCATTTTCCCCTATTTTCCCCCATTTCCCTCCAATTTTTCCCCAATTTTTTCTCATTTTCCCCCATTTTTTCCTCATTCTCCAGAACCATTTTCCTATAATTTCTCCCCAATTTTCCCCATTTTTCCTCATTTTCTCCCCATTTTTTCCTACAATTTCTCCCAATTCTTTACCGTTTTTCCCATTTTTCTTCCATTTTCCCACTTCTCTAATTTTCCCATTTTTTCCTCATTTTACCCCAATTTCCCCCCATTTTTCTCCTATTTTCCTTCCATTTCCTCCCCAATTTCCCCCTAATTTCTCCCATTTTTTCCTCAGATTTCCCCTCATTTCTCCCCATTTTCCCCTAATTTTTCCTCTTTTTCTCCCCATTTTTCCCACTTTTCTCCCCCATTTTCTCTCCATTTTCCCCCAATTTTCCCCCCATTTTTCCTGGTTTCCCCCCATTTTTCTCCCTCCTCATTCCTCCCCATTTTCCCCCACTTTTCCTCCCCCACTTTCTCCCAATTTCTCCCCATTTTTCCACTTTTTTCTCCCCATTTGCCCCCACTTTTCTCCCCCATTTTCTCTCCATTTTCCCCCAATTTTCCCACCATTTCTCCTGATTTTCCCCCTTTTCTCCACCATTTTTTCCTAATTTTTCTTGGGTGTTTTCCCCCCATTTGCCCCCCAATTTTCCCCTAATTTCTCCCCGTTTTTCCTCAAATTTTCCCTCATTTTCCCCTAATTTTTCCCCATTTATCCCCCCATTTTCTCTTCATTTCTCCCCATTTTTCCACTTTTTTCTCCCCATTTCCCCCCACTTTTCTCCCCCATTTTCTCCCAATTTCTCCCCATTTTTCCCCCTTTTTCCTCCCCATTTTTCTCCCCCATTTTCTCATCTAATTCTCCCCATCTTCTCCCATTTCTCCCCATTTTTCCACTTTTTTCTCCCCAATTTTCTCCTAATTTCTCCCCATCTTTCTCCCCATTTTCTCCTAATTTCTCCCCATTTTTCCTCTTTTTCCCCCCCACTTTCCTCCCATTTTCCCACCATTTTCTCTCCCCAATCTCACCACTATTTCCCCTCATTTTTTCCCAATTTCCCCCCAATTTCCCCATTTTTTCCCCCGTTCTCTCCCCATTCTCTCCCCAATTTCCCCCGTTATTTCCCCCTAATTTCTCCCAATTTTCCCACCATTTTCCCCCACTTTTCTCCGCCATTTTCTCCTAATTTCTCTCCATTTTCCCACCGTTTTTCCTGGTTTTCCCCTCATTTTTTCCCAATTTCCCCATTTTTTTCCCTGTTCTCTCCCCATTCTCGCCACTATTTTCCCCCATTTTCTCCCTAATTTCCCCACTATTTTCCCCCATTTTCTCCCTAATTTCCCCACTATTTTCCCCCATTTTCTCCCTAATTTCCCCACTATTTTCCCCATTTTCTCCCCAATTTTCCCACCATTTTTCCTGGTTTTCCCCCACTTTTCTCCCCAATTTTCTCCTAATTTCTCCCCATCTTTCTCCCCATTTTCTCCTAATTTCTCCCCATTTTTCCTCTTTTTCCCCCCCACTTTCCTCCCATTTTCCCACCATTTTCTCTCCCCAATCTCACCACTATTTCCCCTCATTTTTTCCCAATTTCCCCCCAATTTTCTCCCCAATTTCCCCATTTTTTCCCCTGTTCTCTCCCCATTCTCTCCCCAATTTCCCCGTTATTTCCCCCTAATTTCTCCCCAATTTTCCCACCATTTTCCCCCACTTTTCTCCGCCATTTCTCCTAATTTCTCTCCATTTTCCACCCTTTTTCCTGGTTTTCCCCTCATTTTTTCCCAATTTCCCCACTTTTTCCCCCATTCTCTCCCATTCTTGCCACTATTTTCCCCCATTTTCTCCCCCAATTTTCCCACCATTTTTCCTGGTTTTCCCTCACTTTTCTCCCCCATTTTCTCCTAATTTCTCCCCATCTTTCTCCCATTTTTCCACTTTTTTCTCCCCAATTTTCTCCTAATTTCTCCCCATTCCCCCCCATTTTCTCCTAATTTCTCCCCATTTTTCCTCTTTTTCCCCCCCACTTTCCTCCCATTTTCCCACCATTTTCTCTCCCCAATCTCGCCACTATTTCCCCTCATTTTTTCCCAATTTCCCCATTTTTTCCCTGTTCTCTCCCCATTCTCGCCACTATTTTCCCCCATTTTCTCCCTAATTTCCCCACTATTTTCCCCCATTTTCTCCCTAATTTCCCCACTATTTTCCCCCATTTTCTCCCCAATTTTCCCACCATTTTTCCTGGTTTTCCCCCACTTTTCTCCCCCAATTTTCTCCTAATTTCTCCCCATCTTTCTCCCCATTTTCTCCTAATTTCTCCCCATTTTTCCTCTTTTTCCCCCCCACTTTCCTCCCATTTTCCCACCATTTTCTCTCCCCAATCTCGCCACTATTTCCCCTCATTTTTTCCCAATTTCCCCACTATTTCCCCCCAATTTCCCCTCATTTCCCCTCACACCCCCCGTGGCAGGAGCCAGCCGTGTCACTCACCCCATGCCGGCGCCGCGGTTGCCGCGGTTGCCGCGGCCGCGCTCGAAGCCGCCCCGGGAGCCGAAGGCGCCGCGGCCGCGGCTGCGCTCGGGGGGCGCCGAGGAGCCGTAGCCCCCGCCGGGCTCCTGGTACCCGCCCGAGCTCAGCGAGCCGCCCTCCTGCCCGTAGCTGCTGGCTGCAGACAGGGGAATGGCAGGGTTAGGGGAAGTCCGGAATTTGGGGGGAAAATCGGGGGGTTTGGGCAAAAATCGGGGGGTTTGGGCAAAAATCGGGGGGTTTCGGACACAAACGCGGCCTCAAATTCAGGGATTCTGACCCAAATCCGAGGGGATTCTGCCCTAAATCAACCCCAAACCACCTCCTGCCCGTAGCTGCTGGCTGCAGACAGGGGGAATGGCAGGATTAGGGGAAGTCCGGAATTTGGGGGGAAAATCGGGGAATTTGGGCAAAAATCGGGGGGTTTCGGACTCAAACGTGGCCTCAAATCCTGGGATTCTGACCCAAATCAACCCCAAACCCGTAGCTGCTGGCTGCAAACAGGGGGAAAGGGAGGGGTTAGGGGAAGTCCGGAATTTGGGGAAAAAATCGGGGAATTTGGGCAAAAATCAGGGGGTTTTGGACTCAAACGTGGCCTCAAATCCAGGGATTCTGCCCCAAATCAACCCCAAACCACCTCCTGCCCGTAGCTGCTGGCTGCAGACAGGGGAAATGGCAGGATTAGGGGAAGTCCGGAATTTGGGGGGAAAATCGGGGAATTTGGGCAAAAATTGGGGAATTTGGGCAAAAATCGGGGGGTTTTGGAACCAAACGCGGCCCCAAATCCAGGGATTCTGACCTAAATCCAGGGATTCTGACCCAAATCAACCCCAAACCTGTAGCTGCTGGCTGCAAACAGGGGAAAATGGCAGGATTAGGGAAAATCCGGAATTTGGGGAAAAAATCGGGGAATTTGGGCAAAAATCGGGGGGTTTGGGCAAAAATCGGGGGGTTTGGGCAAAAATCGGGGGGTTTCGGACACAAACGCGGCCCCAAATCCAGGGATTCTGCCCCAAAATTGAGAGAATTCTGCCCCAAATCAACCTCAAACCCCCTCCTGCCCGTAGCTGCTGGCTGCAAACAGGGGAAAAGGGAGGGGTGAGGGGAAATCGGGAATTTGGGGAAAAAATCGGGGAATTTGGGGAAAAATTGGTGAATTTGGGCAAAAATCGGGGGGTTTCGGACCCAAATGTGGCCCCAAATCCAGGGATTCTGACCCAAATTGCCCAATTTCTCTCCCAATTCTGCCCAAAACCTGTGGATTTTGCCCCCAAATCCCAAATTTTTTAGGGAATTGCACTCACATCCCAAGAAATTATTTTGGGGGGGGTTGTAGGACAACTGTTCCCACCCCAAATCCCTGAATTCTACCCCAAATCCCCCAAAATCCCCCAATTTCAGTCCTGATTTCACACAAAAAACTCCGGATTTTGTCCAAAATCCTCGGATTTCACCCCAAAAACCCAAATATTTTTTGGGAATTTCACTCAGATTCTTAAATGTGATTTTGGGTGGATTGTAGGATGACTGTTCCCACCTCAAATCCCTGAATTCAACCCAAAACCCCCCAAAACTGAGCCGTTATCACCCAAAAACCGACCAATTTTAGTCCCCATTTTGCCCAAAATCCGCAGATTTCAGCCCAAAATCCCCATTTTTTTTGGAACGTCACTCACATCCCCCGGAGCTGTACAGGCCCTGCTGGCTGTAGCTTGGGGAGGGTTGTAGGACGACTGTTCCCACCCCAAATCCCCCAATTTCACACAAAACGCTCCCGATTTTGCCCAAAATCGGTGAATTTCACCCCAAAATCCCAGATATTTTTGGGAATTTTACTCAGATCTTTAGATGTGATTTTGGGGGGGTTGTAGGATGACAGTTCCCACCCCAAATCCCTCAATTCCACCCCAATTTCAGCCAATTTTGGTGCCGATTTCACACAAAACGCTCCCGGTTTTGCCCAAAATCAGTGAATTTCACCCCAAAATCCCAAATATTTTGGGAAATTTCACCCAGATCCCAGGATGTCATCTGGGGCATGTTATAGGCTGACTGTTCCCACCCCAAATCCTTGAATTCAACCCAAAATCCCCCAAAATTGAGCCGATATCACCCAAAAACCGACCAATTTTAGTCTCGATTTTGCCCAAAATCCACAGATTTCACCCCAAAATCCCCGTTTTTTTTTGAGACTATCACTCACATCCACCGGAGCTGTACAGGCCCTGCTGGCTGTAGCTTGGGGAGGGTTGTAGGACGACTGTTCCCACCCCAAATCCCCCAATTTCACACAAAACGCTCCCAATTTTGCCCAAAATCGGTGAATTTCACCCCAAAATCCCAGATATTTTTGGGAATTTTACTCAGATCTTTAGATGTGATTTTGGGGGGGTTGTAGGACGACAGTTCCCACCCCAAATCCCTCAATTCCACCCCAATTTCAGCCAATTTTGGTGCCGATTTCACACAAAACGCTCCCGGTTTTGCCCAAAATCAGTGAATTTCACCCCAAAATCCCAAATATTTTGGGGAATTTCACCCAGATCCCAGGATGTCATCTGGGGGATGTTATAGACTGACTGTTCCACCCCAAATCCCTCAATTCCACCCCAAATCCCCCAAAACTGAGCCGACATCACACAAACATCAACCGAGTTTAGTCCCCATTTTGCCCAAAATCGGTGAATTTCACCCCAAAATCCCCGGTTTTTTGGGAACGTCACTCACATCCCCCGGAGCTGTACTGGCCCTGCTGCCTGTAGCTCGGGGAGGGTTGTAGGACGCCTGTTGCCACCCCAAATCCCCCAAAATCCCCCAATTTCACACAAAACGCTCCCGATTTTGCCCAAAATCCGCAGATTTCACCCCAAAATCCCAAATATTTTTGGGAATTTCACTCAGATCCTTAGATGTAATTTTGGGGGGTTGTAGGATAACAGTTCTCACCCCAAATCCCTGAATTCCACCCCAAATCCCCCCAATTTCAGCCCATTTCAGTCCCAATTTCACACAAAACGCTCCCGATTTTGCCCAAAACCCGCAGATTTCAGCCCAAAATCCCCATTTTTTTTGGGAACGTCACTCACATCCCCCGGAGCTGTACTGGCCCTGCTGGCTGTAGCTCGGCGGCGGGTTGTAGGACGACTGTTGCCCATAGCTCTGCTGGTTGTAGCCCCCGCTCTGCTGCTGGTTGTAGCCCCCGCTCGGGGCCTGCCCGTAGCTGGAGCTGCCGGAGCCGCTGCCGTAACTGGGGGAAAAAAAGGGGATTTTGGTAAAAAATGAAAATCTGGGGAGAAAAAAATGGGAATTGGGGAAAAAAAAACCACAGGGGGTTGGGGGGAAAGAGGTGGGAGGTTCAAAGGAATAGGTGGGAGTTGCAGAAAAATGGAATTTAGCAAACACAGCTGGAATTCACCCCAAAAATAAGCAGAATTTCAACCAGAAAAATTAACGGAATTTCACCCAAAAACCAGCTGGAATTTTCCTGGAAAACTGCTGGAATTCACCCCAAAAGTAACCAGAATTTTAACAAAAAAATAAGCAAAATTTCACCCAAAAACTAGCTGGAGTTTCACCTAAAAATCAGCCGGAATTTCACCCAAGAAACAGCTGGAATTTTGCTGAAAAACACCTGGAATTCACCCAAAAACCACCCAGAATTCACCCCAAAACCTGCTGCAATTTCACCCAAAAACTGCTGCAATTTGACCCAAAAAAACACCCAGAATTTGACCAAAAAACAGTGGAAATTTCACCCAAAAAATAGCTGGAATTTTACCCAAAAAACAGCTGGAATTTCACCCAAAACAGCTGGAATTCGACCCAAAAAACCACCAGAATTTCACCCAAAAACCAGCTGGAATTTTGACCCAAAACAGCTGGAATTTGACCCAAAAAACAACCAGAATTTCACCCAAAAACCAGCTGGAATTTTGACCCAAAACAGCTGGAATTTGACCCAAAAAACAACCAGAATTTCACCCAAAAACCAGCTGGAATTTTGACCCAAAACAGCTGGAATTTGACCCAAAAAACAACCAGAATTTCACCCAAAACCCACCCAGAATTTGACAAAAACCCACCCAAAATTCACCCAAAAAATTGGAATTAGAACCAACAGGAGACAAGGAGCAACGGAAAACGCAGGGAATTGACCCAAAAACCACCTGGGATTTGTTCACAATTAGTAATTAATTAATAATTAATTAATTAATGACCTGCCAGGCACACAAGCAGCCACAGGGGGCTGTGAGCAGCCAGGGCAGGAGGAGCTCTGGGGTCACTGGGAGTGCCTGGGTTGGGGTTTAGGTTAACACTAATGATCAATAACTGCTAATTAACAATTAATTAGTTAATTAATCACCTCCCAGAGGCCGAGGCAGCGGCAGGGGGCTGTGAGCAGCCAGGGCAGGAGGAGCTCTGGGGTCACTGGCACTGACTGGGTTGGGGTTTGGTGTCACCAATTTGGGTTTTAGGCTTACACTAACAGTTAATAACTACTAATTAACAATTAATTAGTTAATTAATCACCTCCCGGAGGCCGAGGCAGCTGCAGGGGGCTGTGAGCAGCCAGGGCAGGAGGAGCTCTGGGGGTACTGGGAGTGACTGGGTTGGGTTGGGCGTTACCGCTATGGGATTTACATTAACAACAACCAACAATAACCACTAATTACTGATTAATTAACTAATTAATCACCTCCCAGAAGCCGAGGCAGAAGCAGGGGGCTGTGAGTAGCCAGGGCAGGAGGAGCTCTGAGGATACTGGGAGTGACTGGGTTGGGGTTTGATGTCACCGCTATGGGATTTACGTTAACAACAACCAACAATAACCACTCATTACTGAGTAATTAACTAATTAATCACCTCCCAGAGGCCAAGGCAGTGGCAGGAGGCTGTGAGTAGCCAGGGCAGGAGGAGCTCTGGGGTCACTGCCAGTGACTGGGTTGGGGTTCGGTGTCACCGCTATGGGATTTCCGCTAACATTAACAGTCAATAACCACTAATTAATAATTAATCAGCTAATTAATCACCTCCCGGAGGCCGAGGCAGCTGCAGGGGGCTGTGAATAACCAGGGTAGGAGGAGGTCTGGCCGTAGCTGCCCTGGGAGCTCTGCCCGGAGCCGAAGCCGCCGGAGCCGTAGGAGGGAGGAGCCGCCGGCGCCGAGTAACCTGGGGGGACAATTAACAATTAATTAATGGTAATTAATGTTGTATTAGAAAATATGGGGGGAAACAGGGGAAATTGGGGGGAAATAGGGAAAAAACCAGGGGAAATTGGGAAAAAAAGAGAAAAAAACCACAGGGAATTGGGAGATTTGGGGGGAAAACCAAGAAATTGGGAAATTATTAATGGCTAATTGATGGTAATTAATGTATTAGAAAATACAGGGAAAAACGGGAAATTGGGAGAGGGAATAAAGAAAAAAACAGGGAAAATTGGGAAAAACAGAGAAAAAACCACAGGGAATTGGGAGATTTGGGAGGAAAACCAATAAATTTTGAAATTATTAATCGTTAATTAACGGTAATTAATGTTTAAAAATGGGGAAAAACAGGGGAAATTTGGAGACAATAATTAATTGGGGCTTTCAGGGTAGGTTTGGGTCAGTTTTGGGTCCAAAGGTGCCGATTTTGGGTCCAATGGAATACAAGGAGGGGGATTTTGGGAATTTTAGGGGATTTTGGGAATTTTAGGGGATTTTTTGGGAATTTTTGGGGATATTGGGGCTCACTAGCTCTGCCCAGGCAGTTTTGGGGTCAGGTTTGGAGTTTCAGGGCAGGTTTTGGGATCAGTTTTGGGTCCAAAGGTGCTGATTTTGGGTCCAATGGGATACAAGGATGCGGAATTTGGGAATTTTTGGGCAATTTTTCAGGAATTCTGGGATTTTTGGGCTCACTCACTGCTTTGCCTCTGCCCAAACAGTTCTGAGGTCAGTTTTCAGGATTACAGAAAATATTTGAGCTCAGTTTTGAGCCCCGAGGTGCCAATTTTGCCTCCAATGAGGTAAGAAAATGGCGATTTTTGGGAATTTCGGGATTTTGTGGATTTGGGATATTTTTTGCGTTTTTTGTCTCACTCACCGCTCTGGCTCTGCCCGTAGGAGGAGCTGTACCCCCTGGCCGTAGCCCCAGTCCCAGCTCTGGGGCAGGTTTGGGCTCCAATGGGACATGACAATGGGAATTTTTGGGATATTTCTGTGTTTATTTCACATATTTTTATATTTTTATCTCACTCACTGCTCTGGCTCTGCCCGTAGGAGGAGCTGTACCCCCCTGGCCGTAGCCCCAGTCCCAGCTCTGGGGCAGGTTTAGATCAGTTCCGGGTACAATGGGATAGCACAATGGGGATTTTTTGTATTTTTTTTGTATTTATTTCACATTTTTAGGATATTTTGTGTCACTCACGGCTCTGGCTCTGCCCGTAGGAGGAGCTGTACCCCCCTGGCCGTAGCCCCAGTCCCAGCTCTGGGGCAGGTTTAGGGTACAATGGGATAGCACAATGGGGATTTTTGGGATATTTCTGTATTTATTTTACATTTTCTGTATTTTTTGTGTCACTCACCGCTCTGGCTCTGCCCGTAGGAGGAGCTGTAGCCGCCCTGGCCGTAGCCCCAGTCCCAGCTCTGGGGCAGGTTTAGGGTACAATGGGATAGCACAATGGGGATTTTTGGGATATTTCTGTATTTATTTCACATTTTTTGTATTTTTTGTGTCACTCACTGCTCTGGCTCTGCCCGCAGGAGGAGCTGTACCCCCTGGCCGTAGCCCCAGTCCCAGCTCTGGGGCAGGTTTAGATCAGTTCCGGGTACAATGGGATAGCACAATGGGGATTTTTGTATTTTTTTTGTATTTATTTTATATTTTTATCTCACTCCCCGCTCTGGCTCTGCCCGTAGGAGGAGCTGTACCCCCCGGCCGTAGCCCCAGTCCCAGCTCTGGGGCAGGTTTGGGGTATAGTGGGATAGCACAATGGGGATTTTTGGGATATTTCTGTATTTATTTCACATTTTTAGGGTATTTTGTGTCACTCACCGCTCTGGCTCTGCCCGCAGGAGGAGCTGTACCCCCCTGGCCGTAGCCCCAGTCCCAGCTCTGGGGCAGCTTTGGGGTACAGTGGGATAGCACAATGGGGATTTTTGGGATATTTCTGTATTTATTTTACATTTTTAGGATATTTTGTGTCACTCACCGCTCTGGCTCTGCCCGTAGGAGGAGCTGTACCCCCTGGCCGTAGCCCCAGTCCCAGCTCTGGGGCAGGTTTAGATCAGTTCCGGGTACAATGGCATACAACCATGGGGATTTTTGGGATATTTCTGTATTTATTTTACATTTTCTGTATTTTTTTTTGTGTCACTCACCGCTCTGGCTCTGCCCGCAGGAGGAGCTGTACCCCCCTGGCCGTAGCCCCAGTCCCAGCTCTGGGGCAGCTTTGGGGTACAGTGGGATAGCACAATGGGGATTTTTGGGATATTTCTGTATTTATTTTACATTTTTAGGATATTTTGTGTCACTCACCGCTCTGGCTCTGCCCGTAGGAGGAGCTGTACCCCCCTGGCCGTAGCCCCAGTCCCAGCTCTGGGGCAGCTTTGGGGTACAGTGGGATAGCACAATGGGGATTTTTGGGATATTTCTGTATTTATTTTACATTTTTAGGATATTTTGTGTCACTCACCGCTCTGGCTCTGCCCGTAGGAGGAGCTGTACCCCCTGGCCGTAGCCCCAGTCCCAGCTCTGGGGCAGGTTTAGATCAGTTCCGGGTACAATGGCATACAACCATGGGGATTTTTGGGATATTTCTGTATTTATTTTATATTTTCTGTATTTTTTATCTCACTCACCGCTCTGGCTCTGCCCGTAGGAGGAGCTGTAGCCGCCCTGGCCGTAGCCCGAGTCCGAGCTCTGCCCGTAGCCCCCGTAGCCCTGCTGGGAGTAGCTCTGCCCCCCTCCCTGCGAGTAGCTCTGGCTGGGGGGGGCGGGGTAGGCGCCGTAACTGCAAAAAAAAAAAACCACAAATTTGGGAACAATTCCGGCTGAAAATGGGGATTTTTAGGGGTGGGGAAGGGTTAGGAAGGGGGGTTGTACCTTTGTGTCGCCGTCTGGCTGTAATCTGGGGAGGAAAGGGTTAAAAATGAGGTTAAGCAAGCAAAAATTGCTGAAAATAAAAATATTTTTTCACAATTAATTGTATCTGGAGAGAAAAGACTTAAAAATGGGAATGCTCAAGGAGAAATTGGTTAATATAAATGTGGTTTTCCTGATTAATTTTATCTGGAGAAGAAAGAATTAAAACAATGGGGATGCTCAAGAAAAATTGGTTTAAAAAATGTATTTTTTCATAATTAATTATATCTGGAGAGCAAAGAGTTAAAAAAATGGGGATCTCAAGGAGAAATCGGTTAAAATAAATGTGTTTTTCCCTAATTAATTATATCTGAAGAGGAAAAAGTTAAAAAAATGGGCATGTTCAAGGAGAAATTGGTTAAAATAAATTTAAATAAAATAAAAATTTAATTTAAAAAATAAAATTTAAAAAAATAGTATTTTTTCCTAATTAATTGTACCTGGAGAGAAAAGAGTTAAAAAAATGGGGATGGTCAAGGAAAACTTGGTTAAAATAAATGTATTTTTTCCTAATTAATTATATCTGGAGAGGGAAGAGTTGGGAAAAAAAAGGGGATACTCAAGGAAAAATTGGTTAAAATATTTTCCCTGATTTATTAAATCTGGGGAGGAAAAGGTTAAAAACTTGAGGTTAATCAAGCAAAAATCACTTAAAATAAGTTTTTTCGTAATTAATTATATCTGGACAGCAAAGAGTTAAAAAAGTGAGGATGCTCAAGAAAAATTGGCTGAAATAAATGAGTTTTTCCTAATTAATTATATCTGGAGAGTAACGAGTTAAAAAATGGGGTGAATCCGGCAGAAATCACTTAAAATAAATGTGTTTTTCTTAATTAATTAAATCTGGAGAACACTTACAAAGTCAGGGCTAATTAATCAGAAATCAGTTAAAATAAATACATTTTTCCTAATTAATTCCATCTGGAAAAGGGTTAAAAAGTTGGGGTTAATTAATGAAAAATCACTTAAGATAAATCTCTTTCCCCAAATTTATTAAATCTGAAGAGGAAAGGGTTAAAATCTCGTGGTTAATTAATCTGAAGTATTTCAAAATAAATATATATTTCTAACTTTATTATGTATTTACTAATTATTAAAAAAGCATTTTAATTACAGGAATAAAACCAGAATTATCTTACAATTAAACCACTTAATTAATGTTATTATTAATTAAATCACTTCAAAATAAATACTTTATTAAGCACCTGCTAATAATTAAACAAATAATTTTATTATAGAACTAACAGCAACATTATCTAAGAACCAGCCCACTTAATTAAAATGATTGGTTATTAAGTGACTTTATTAACAAAACAAATTGATTACTATCTTAAATCTGCTTTTTTACATTAATTAACACCTTTAATTAAGTCATTTCCCATCACACTAATTACCAACAGCGTGGCTTTAAATATAAACATCAATCACCTTTCAATTAATTAATTTATTGCTTTTAGCTATTAACAAACCCCTTTCAATCACACACAACAAAAATACATTTAAATTAATTAACCTAAAATAATAATTAACTAATAAATACTTTAAAATAAATTCTATCCTTTACACTATTAGTTGTGATAAGGGCAGTTTTAATTAAGAAATAAACACAAAATAGCTACTTATTATTAATACCCCTAGTTAATACTCGTACTAGTCATTAATATGATCATTACATATTAATATGTTCTTAATTAGGAAAATTAGCCAAATCCAGCATTAAAACTGTGTATTTAAAGGCGTTTTACACCGATTTTTATAATTAAAGTGCTTCCTTAATGATTAATAACACACTCATTGTTTTAAGGATATTTCCCACCTATTTCCATAATTAAAATCCAACCAATACCCAATTATTTATCACATCCATTTTGTCTTTACTTATTTCTGTAATTAAAAGCACTTTATTGAACAATATTAAGAAAAAAATCACCCTGTTAATACCTAAAATCATTTACACAAAAGCCATGAATTTTACGTTAATAGAAAGATACTTTCAATTACAAAAAATTAATTAAAGAACTTGGAATAAATAAAATTTTAACACTTGACAAGCGTAAAAATACATTTAAATAAAAAATGAATTAATTAACGGCACTACTTATTAGCAGGAAGCTCCTAACTGCAGAAGAATTAAAAGTTCCTTAAAATAAATATATTTTAATAATTTAATTAAAAGAATTAAGAGCGAAATTTTGACACAAAATAAAGGAAAATTTGGGTGTTTCACCCACCCTAAAGCACCAAATCCCTGCTGAAGAGCGAAATTTCCCGCCCAAAAAGAAAATTAACGATTTTCTCTCCCAAAATCACCGCAAATTTTGATTTTAATTGTAAATAGTGAAACTAAAGATGAATTTTAGATGTGAAAAGGGACGTGAAGCCCTAAAGCCCCCTGAGGCTCAGCACAACGAGAAGGGTCTAAAATTCCGGTTTTTACAGAAGAAATACCCCTCAAAAAGTATTCAAAGCTCCAATTCAAATTATTTACGATTCATAAAAAAATAAACATTAAAATAAATAGAATTATTTAGACAGAAAATTTTCAAGTTAAAATTCCCCTCAGGCACCACACAACAAAAGGGGGTGTGAAAGCACATGGTTCTAACGGCAAAAAGCCTCAAACACACCACAAAACCAACGAATTAAACAATTTATACGCAAAATTTTAAAGGAGAAAGTTAAACTTCAATATTTAGATCTCCAAATGAAGGCACAATTTTGAACTCCCCTCAGGCTTTGTCTAACAAAAGACGTGCCCCGGGGGGAGTATTTGGACAGTCTAAAAACCGGCATTTGCCATCGAATTTCTCTCAAAAAAGTGACATAAACAGCACAATGAAACACAAATCTAGTTATAAAGCTTTATATTTCATTAAAATACGTTTAATTTTCCCTCATAAATCCGCACCGAAGAGAGCGGAACTGAGCCCTCCCCCTCAGGACCTGGCGGCAATTTCCCGTCTCGCAGGGGAGAAACCGCAGGGGAATTTTTAAGGTCGACATCGAAGTTTTAGGGTTTAATTTCTGATGCATTTGAAACAATTTGATTAAATCTGATTTGATTTGACTGATTTTGATTTAATTTGATTTAACGGAAGGACCCGGATGTGTCACTGCGGCAGCGGCGCCGCGCACGCGCCGGGCGCACAAAATGGCGGCGGTGGCGCAGAGGCAAAACCACAAAATGGCGGGCGGGGAAAAAAGCGGGTCCCAGACCCCCTAAAACACCCAGAAATTCCTCCAAAACCACAACAAATTCCCGGGAATTTCACCCAAAATTCAAGTTTTTGTGTTAAAATTGGGGGGTTCGGGGTTAATTTCCTTCCCCGCTGCAGGCGTGCAGCATCCGGGCGCGGCGCTTTGTTCGTCCCCCGCCCCATCCGCGATGCTTTTAACAGTAAAAATAACCCAGAGAAGCACCCGAAATTTGCGGTGTGGGCTTAAAACTTAAGTGTTAAAGCGGGGAAATACTGGAAAGAAAAGGGATAACAAATTAAAAACAAAAAAAAAATCGAGAAGTGAGGCGTGGCGGAAACGGGGCGGCATCAAATCCCACACAGCGCAAATCACACACCGCCCCAGAGCAGCGCTGTCGGTGAAAAACCCACAATGAAACAACGCCTTAACTACACCAATTAATGATAAAATAATGACTCCGAAGAGCATTAATTAAAAACAACACAACCAACGCCGTGTTAACTGCGGCGGCCGCCGGAACCCCCTCAGGTTTCCCCCCCCGGTGCTCCCGGACCGCGCCGGGCGCTGCAGCCCCCGCCCTCCCCCGGGGTCCCCGGGGCAAGGAGGGGTCTGGGGGTCCCTTCCCGGGGCTGCGGGGGTCCCTGCCGGGGGTAAAAGGGAGCTGAGGGGTCCCCACGGCGCCGGTACCGTTGGAGGCCATGGCGGTGCCGCGCGCTCCGCGTCCGCTCCACGTGGCGCCCGCACTGCGCGCCGCGCGCGCCCGCCCGCCCTTTTATCGCCTCGGCCGGCGCCTCCCACCCACCAGAGGGGGGGAGCTCCCCCTGGAGGTGGTACGGTCCTGGCGGGAAAAGGGAGCGGGAGGGCAGAGCGAGGGGCGGGGCTGTGGGCGGGGCAAGGGGCGGGGCTATAAATAGCGGGGGAGCCTATAGGGGACAGGGCCCTATAGAAGAGACGGGGCCCTACAGAAGAGACAGGGCCCTACAGAAGAGACAGGGCCCTACAGAAGAGACAGGGCCCTACAGAAGAGACAGGGCCCTACAGAAGAGACAGGGCCCTACAGAAGAGACAGGGCCCTACAGAAGAGACAGGGCCCTACAGGGGCTGTGAGGGGCCCGGAGCAGGTACGGGGGGGGTTCTATGGGGGAGAGGAACCTATAGAGGGGGTGGGGGAGGGGGGTTCTATAGGGGCAGGGGGGTTCTATAGGGGACAGACCCCATAGAGGGGGTGGGGGAGGGGGGTTCTATAGGGGACAGACCCCATAGAGGGGGTGGGGGAGGGGTTCTATAGGGGACAGGAGCCTATGGGGGGTGGGGGAGGGGGGTTCTATAGGGGACAGGGGGGTTCTATAGGGGACAGATCCCACAGAGGGGGTGGGGGAGGGGCTCTATAGGCGCCCCGTAGCGCCCAGTGTCCACTCCCAGTGTCCAGTCCCAGTGTCCACTCGTGTCCAGCCCCCATTCCCAGTGTCCACTCTCATTGTCCACTCCCTATTACCAGTGTCCACTCTCCATTCCCAGTGTCCACTCCCAGTGTCCACTCTCCATTCCCAGTGTCCACTCTCATTGTCCACTCCCTATTACCAGTGTCCACTCTCCATTCCCAGTGTCCACTCCCAGTGTCCACTCTCCATTCCCAGTGTCCACTCTCATTGTCCACTCTCATTGTCCACTCTCCATTCCCAGTGTCCACTCTGTGTCCACTCCAGTGTCCACTCTCCATTCCCACTGTCCACTCTGTGTCCACTCCTGTGTCCACTCTCATTGTCCACTCTCCATTCCCAGTGTCCACTCTGTGTCCTCTCCCCATTCCCAGTGTCCACTCCCAGTGTCCAGTGTCCACTCTGTGTCCATTCCCAGTGTCCAGTGTCCACTCTCCACTCCCACTGCCCACTCCAGTGTCCAGCCCCCATTCCCAGTGTCCACTCTGTGTCCACTCTGTGTCCACTCTCCATTCCCAGTGTCCACTCCGTGTCCACTCCACATTCCCAGTGTCCACTCTGTGTCCACTCTGTGTCCACTCCCCATTCCCAGTGTCCACTCCCCATTCCCAGTGTCCACTCTGTGTCCACTCCAGTGTCCACTCCGTGTCCACTCCACATTCCCAGTGTCCACTCCAGTGTCCACTCCAGTGTCCACTCCACATTCCCAGTGTCCACTCTGTGTCCACTCCAGTGTCCACTCCGTGTCCACTCCACATTCCCAGTGTCCACTCTGTGTCCACTCCAGTGTCCACTCTGCGTCCCTGCGGCCGCATGTCGGCGCTGGAGCGTGTCCGGGCGGGCGGCCGGAGCCTGGATCGCCGCCTGGCCGCGGTGTCCGGCCGGGCGCTGCTGGCCGCGCTGCGGGCGGCCGGAGCCGTGTCCGAGCCCGAGGCGGCCGCGCTCGGCCGGCCGGACGGCGGGGGCTGGGCGCGGCGGCTGCGCGCTCTGGCCGCGGCCAAAGGCGAGTGGACGTGCGGCGTGCTGCTGACCGCCCTGGAGCGGCTGGAGGGGCCGCCGCGGCCGGGGCCCTTCGGTGAGTGACCGCTCGATGTCCGGCCGGGCCCTTCGGGGAGTGACCGCTTGCCGGTGAGTGACCTCTCCAATGTCCGGCCGGGCCCTTCGGGGAGTGACCGCTCAATGTCCGGCCGGGCCGGGGCCCTTCGGTGAGTGACCGCTCGATGTCCGGCCGGGCCCTTCGGGGAGTGACCGCTCGCCGGTGAGTGACCGCTCCAATGTCCGGCCGGGCCCTTCAGTGAGTGACCACTCGATGTCCGGCCAGCGGGTGGTGGTCACTGCAGGGGTCACTCCAGCGGTCACTCCAGTGGTCATTTTGGGGATTTTCCCAATTTTTATGGCTCCAAACTTCAGGGAGTGACCACTCCAATGTCCAGCCATAGCCTGGGAGGGTCAGTGCCCAGTGGTCACTCCAGTGGTCACTGCAGTGGTCACTGCAGTGGTCACTCCAGCGGTCACTCCAGTGGTCACTCCAGTGGTCACTCCAGGGGTCATTTTGGGGAGATTTTCCCATTTTTCTCAGGTTTTATGACCCAAAACTTCAGTGAGTGACCGCTCTGATGTCCGGCCGTTGGGTCAGTGCCCAATGGTCACTCCAGGGGTCACTCCAGTGGTCACTCCATTGGTCACTCCAGTGGTCACTCCAATGGTCACTCCAGGGGTCATTTTGGGGAGATTTTCCCGTTTTTCTCAGGTTTTATGACCCAAAACTTCAGTGAGTGACCGCTCCGATGTCCGGCCATGGGGTGAGTGACCAGCAGTCACTCCAGTGGTCATTTTGGGGATTTTTGGGGAGATTTTCCCATTTTTCTCAGGGTTTATGACCCCAGCTTTAGTGAGTGACCGCTCCAATGTCCGGCCATGGGGTCAGTGCCCAGTGGTCACTTCAGGGGTCATTTTGGGGAGATTTTCCCATTTTTCTCAGGTTTTATGACCCCACTTTGCTGAGTGACCGCTCTGATGTCCGGCCGTGGCCTGGGAGGGGTCAGTGCCCAGTGGTCACTCCAGGGGTCACTCCAGGGGTCACTCCAGTGGTCACTCCAGTGGTCACTGCAGTGGTCACTCTGTTGGTCACTCCAGTGGTCACTCCACTGGTCATTTTGGTCATTTTTGGCCGTTTTTTCCCCTTTTCCCCAGATTTTTACCACCCCACTTTGCTGAGTGACCGCTCCGATGTCCGTCCGTGGGGTCAGTGCCCAGTGGTCACTCCAGTGGTCATTTTGGCGATTTTCCCCGTTTTTCCTAATTTTTATGACTCCAAACTTCAATGAGTGACCGCTCCCATGTCCGGCCATGGGGTCAGTGCCCAGTGGTCACTCCAGTGGTCACTCCAGTGGTCACACCAGTGGTCACTCCAGGGGTCATTTTGGGGAGATTTTCCCATTTTTCTCAGGGTTTATGACCCAAAACTTCAGTGAGTGACCGCTCTGATGTCCGGCCATGGGGTCAGTGCCCAGCGGTCACTCCAGTGGTCACTCCAGTGGTCACTCCAGCGGTCACTCCAGTGGTCACTCCAGTGGTCATTTTGGGGAGATTTTCCCATTTTTCTCAGGTTTTATGACCCCACTTTGCTGAGTGACCGCTCTGACGTCCGGCCATGGCCTGGGAGGGGTCAGTGCCCAGTGGTCACTCCAGGGGTCACTCCAGGGGTCACTCCAGGGGTCACTCCAGTGGTCATTTTTGTCATTTTCAGCCATTTTTCCCCTTTCCCCAGATTTCTACGACCCGCAGCGCGACGCCGCCCCCGCGCACCGCTCGGACTGCCCGTGCTGCCGGCCCCAGGAGGAGGAGGAGGAGCCCAGAGCTGGGGAGGAAGGCCCCGAGGAGGAGGAGGAGCCCAGAGCTGGGGAGGAAGGCCCCGAGGAGGAGGAGGAGGGAGAACCCAAAAACGAGGAAGGAAACCCCGAGGATGATGAAGGAGAACCCCAAAACGAGGATGAAGGCCCCGAGGATGAGGATGGAGGCGAGGAAGGCCTCGAGGATGATGACGGACCCACATTTGGGGATGAAGGCCACGAGGAGGATGATGAAGAACCCAAAAATGATGATGAAGGCCCCGAGGAAGATGATGGAGGCGACGAAGGCCCCGAGGATGATGATGGTGGAGGCGACGAAGGCCCCGAGGATGATGATGGTGGAGGAGGGGATGAAGATTAACGGGGGAAGGAGCTGAGGAGGAGGAGGAGGGTGGGGAGGAAGATGATGGAGGAGATGATGGTGAAGATGAAGATGAGGAGGAATTTTGGGTCAAAAAAAGCCCAAAATGGACACTGGGGCCTCCATGATGATGACGATGATGAAGATGATGATGAAGATGATGATGATGATGATGATGGTCTCCATGGTGATGATGATGAGGATGAAGATGAGGAGGAATTTTGGGTCAAAAAAAGCCCAAAATGGACACCTGGTCCTCCATGATGATGATGATGATGAAGATGGCCTCCATGATGATGAAGATGAGGAATTTTGGGTCAAAAAAAGCCCAAATTGGACACTTGGTCCTCCATGATGATGATGATGAAGATGAAGATGAGGAATTTTGGGTCAAAAAAAGCCCAAATTGGAGCTTTGGGCCTCCATGATGATGAGGATGATGATGAGGATGATGATGATGATGAAGATGGCCTCCATAATGATGATGATGAAGATGAGGAGGAATTTTGGGTCAAAAAAAGCTCAAATTGGACACTTGGTCCTCCATGATGATGAAGATGAAGATGATGAGGATGAAGATGATGAATTTCGGGTCAAAAAATGCCCAAATTGGGCCTTTTCCCACCCCACCCCCACCTTGAGCCTTCCTCCCTCCCCTCCTCCCCCTCGCCCCGCCCCCAATAAAGCCCCGCCCCAATAAAGCCCCACCCCCAATAAAGCCCCGCCCACTCCGCATTGTCCACTCCGGGTTCTCCTTGACCCCACTGACCAATGGCCACTCTGGGGGCGTGGCCTTGACCCCACCATGGCCAATGGCCACTCTGGGGGCGTGGCCTTGACCCCACCATGGCCAACGTCCATTTCTGAGGGTTCTCCAAGACCTTGATGACCAAAAATCCCCAAATTTGGGGGTTCCACGACCCAAAACCCAACTCTGGAAGGTTCTCCATGGTTCCCATGAACCAAACCCCAACTTTTAAGAGTTCTCCACAATTTTAATGACCAAAAAGTCCAACTTTTGAGGGTTCTCCTTGGTTTTAATGACCAAAACCCAACTTTGGAGGGTTCTCCATGGTTCCCATGAGCAGAACTCAACTCTGGAAGGTTCTCCATGGTTCCCATGACAAAATCCCAACTTTTAAGAATTTTCCACAATTTTAATGACCAAAAAGTCCAGCTTTGGAGGGTTCTCCTTGGTTTCAATGACCAAAACCCAACTTTTGAAGGTTCTCCTTCACCTCGATGACCAAAACCCAACTCTGGAAGGTTCTCCATGACTTTAATGACCAAACCCCAACTTTTAAGAGTTCTCCACAATTTTAATGACCAAAAAGTCCAACTTTTGAGGGTTCTCCTTGGTTTTAATGACCAAAACCCAACTTTGGAAGGTTCTCCATTACTTTAATGACTAAAACCCAACATTTGAGAGTTCTCCCCAACTCTGGAAGGTTCTCCATGATTTTAATGACCAACACCCAACTTTTAGGGGTTCCACGACCCCAAAGTCCAACTTTTGAGGGTTCTCCTTGGTTTCAATGACCAAAACCCAACTTTTAGGGGTTCCATGACCTAAAAGTCTGATTTTTGGCGCTTCTCCTTGCTTTTAATGACCAAACCCCAACTTTTAAGATTTCTCCACAATTTTAATGAGCTAAAAGTCCAACTTTTGAGGGTTTTCCTTGGTTTCAATGACCAAAACCCAACTTTGGAGGGTTCTCCTTGCTTTTAATGACCAAACCCCAATTTTTAAGAGTTCTCCACAATTTTAATGACCTAAAAGTCCAACTTTTGAGGGTTTTCCTTGGTTTCAATGACCAAAACCCAACTTTTGAGGGTCCTCCTTGACCTTGATGACTAAAACCCAACTCTGGAAGGTTCTCCATGATTTTAATGACCAAACCCAACTTTTAGGGGTTCCACGACCCCGAAGTCCAACCTTTGAGGGTTCTCCAGGTTCCCATGGGCAGAACCCAGCTCTGGGGGCTCTGCAGCCCCCCGTGAGCCGCGTGGGGCTCGGGGGGTTCCCGGGGCCCCCCGAAGCCCCCCTAGATGCGGAAGCTCTCGGCCTTGCCGTCGATGTGCCGCAGCCGCAGGTAGACGTCGGTGCCGACGCCCTGCAGCGACTGCAGCACCAGCGACCCCCCCAGGTACTCGGCGTAGGCGCGCGACGTCGGCAGCCCGAAGCCGAACCTGGGGGGCACCAAAAATGACAAAAAGTGGCCCCAAAATTGTCCCAAAATCCCAAAAAATACCCCAAAAAATACCCCAAAATCGTCACAAAAAAACCCAAATCCCACCTCAAAATCCCCACCAAAAACCCCACCCCAAAAACCCTAAATCCCACCCCAAAAACCCCAAATCCCACCCCAAAATCCCCACCAAAATCCCAAAAATCCCACCCCAAAAACCCCCAAATTTACCCTGAAGCCGAACCTGGGGGCGCCAGAAAGGACAAAAGTGGCCCCAAAATTGTCCCAAAATCCCAGCAAAGTCCCCCCAAAAAGCACCCCAAAATCGTCACAAAAAAACCCAAATCTGACCCCCAAATCCCACCCCAAAATCCCCACCAAAACCCCAAAAATCTCACCCCAAAAACCCCAAATTTACCCCAAAGCCGAACCTGGGGGGACACCAAAAATAACAAAAAGTGGCCCCAAAATCCCAGCAAAGTCCCCCAAAAAATACCCCAAAATCCCCACCAAAAACCCAAAAATCTACCCCAAAAACCCCAAATCCCACCCCAAAATCCCCACCAAAAACCCAAAAATCCCTCCCCAAAAACCCCAAATTTACCCCAAAGCCGAACCCGGGGGGCACCAAAAATAACAAAAAGTGGCCCCAAAATTGTCCCAAAATCCCAGCAAAGTCCCCCAAAAAGCCCAGCAAAAACCCAAAAATCCCACCCCAAAAACCCTAAATCTCACCCCAAAAACCCCAAATCCCGCACCAAAATCCCCACCAAAATCCCAAAAATCCCACCCCAAAAACCCCCAAATTTACCCTGAAGCCGAACCTGGGGGCGCCAGAAAGGACAAAAGTGGCCCCAAAATTGTCCCAAAATCCCAGCAAAGTCCCCCCAAAAAGCACCCCAAAATCGTCACAAAAAAACCCAAATCTGACCCCCAAATCCCACCCCAAAATCCCCACCAAAACCCCAAAAATCTCACCCCAAAAACCCCAAATTTACCCCAAAGCCGAACCTGGGGGGACACCAAAAATAACAAAAAGTGGCCCCAAAATCCCAGCAAAGTCCCCCAAAAAATACCCCAAAATCCCCACCAAAAACCCAAAAATCTACCCCAAAAACCCCAAATCCCACCCCAAAATCCCCACCAAAAACCCAAAAATCCCTCCCCAAAAACCCCAAATTTACCCCAAAGCCGAACCCGGGGGGCACCAAAAATAACAAAAAGTGGCCCCAAAATTGTCCCAAAATCCCAGCAAAGTCCCCCAAAAAGCCCAGCAAAAACCCAAAAATCCCACCCCAAAAACCCTAAATCTCACCCCAAAAACCCCAAATCCCGCACCAAAATCCCCACCAAAAACCCCAAATTTACCCCAAAGCCGAACCTTGGGGGCACCAGAAAGGACAAAAAGTGGCCCCAAAATTGTCCCAAACATCCCAAAATCCCATTAACTACCCCAAATCCCAAAAAAAATCCCCAAATATCCCAAAACCCACCCCAAAAACCCCAAAATCCCCAAATCTACCCTGAAGCCAAACCTGGGGGGACACCAAAAATAACAAAAAGTGGCCCCAAAATTGTCCCAAAATCCCATTAAATGCCCCAAAATCCCTTTAAATCCCCCAAAGCCCGAGCCTGGGCATGTCCCCAATTTGAGGAGGGGTCCCCAATTTGAGGAGGGGTCCCAGGGATCCTTCAATCCCCCAAATCCCCCCTAAACCCCCTCGAACACCCCCCAAAGACCCCAACCCCCTCAAACCCAATTTTTGCTGTTTGTCCCCAATTTTTTTTGATTGTTCCCAATTTTTTCTGATTGTCCCCAATTTGGGGAGGGGGTCCCCAATTTGAGGAGGGGTTCCCAATTTGGGGAAGGGTCCCAGGAATCCTTCAAACCCCCCAAATCCCCCCTAAACCCCCTCAAACACCCCCCAGAGACCCCAGACCCGATTTCCAGGGACATTTCCAATGTCCCCAATTTTTGTAGTTTGTCCCCAATTTTTTTGGATTGTCCCCAATTTGAGGAGGGGGTCCCCAATATGGGGGGTGTCCCCAATTTGGGGAGGGGTCCTTGGGATCCCTTAAACCCGCCCTAAACCCCCCTCTAGAGACCCCAACCCACTCAAACCCGATTCCCAGGGACTGTCCCCAATTTTCGCGGTTTGTCCCCAATTTTTTCGGGTTGTCCCCAATTTTTTCGGGTTGTCCCCAGTTTTTGGGGGCGTCCCCAATTTGAGGAGGGGTCCCCAATTTGGGGAGGGGTCCCAGGGATCCCCTAAACCCCCTCTAAACCCCCTCAAACACCTCCCAGAGACCCCAAACCCGATTCCCAGGGACTGTCCCCAAATTTTCGCGGTTTGTCCCCAATTTTTTCGGATTGTCCCCAATTTGAGGAGGGGTCCCAATGTGGGGAGGGGTCCTCGATTTGGGGAGGGGTCCCAGGGACCCTTCAAACGCCCCCAAATCCCCCCTAAACACCCCCCTAGTGACCCCAAACCCCCTCAAACTCGATTCCCAGGGACTGTCCCCAATTTTCTTAGTTTGTCCCCAATTTTTTTGAATTGTCCCCAATTCTTGGGGGTGTCCCCAATTTGAGGAGGGGTCCCCAATTTGGGGAGGGGTCCCAGGGATCCCCTAAACCCCCCAAATCCCCCCTAAACACCCCCCTAGTGACCCCAAACCCCCTCAAACCCGATTCCCAGGGACTGTCCCCAAATTTTCGCGGTTTGTCCCCAATTTTCCTGGTTTGTCCCCAATTTTTTGGGGGTGTCCCCAATTTGGGGAGGGGTCCCGGTGTGGGGAGGGGTCCCTGACCCGTGCATGGGCCCGGGCTGGCCGCTGGCGTCCATCAGGCCGCGGAAGGGCCCCCCCAGGCGCGGGTCCTGCGCGCTCGCCTCGGCCGTGCTGAAGTGGTACTCGGTGACCTTGTCCAGCAGCTCGTGGGGAATGCCACCGCCACGGTCCGAGATCCTGGGGACACATTGGGGACATGGGGGACACATTGGGGACATCGGGGACATCGGGGACATCGGGGACATTGGGGACATTGGGGACACTGAGGGGATTGGGGACATTGGGGACACTGAGTCTGTCCAGCAGCTCGTGGGGGATGCCACCGCCACGGTCCGAGATCCTGGGGACATCAGGGACATTGGGGACACATTGGGGGCGTTGGGGACATGGGGGACACTGAGGGGATTCAGGACATTGGGGACATTGGGGACATTGGGGACATCAAGGACATTGGGGACGTTGGGGACATTGTGGACATCGGGGACATTGGGGACATTGGGGACATCGGGGACATTGGGGACATGGGGACACTGGGACATTGGGACATCGGGTCTGTTCAGCAGCTCGTGGGGGATGCCACCGCCACGGTCCGAGATCCTGGGGACAGTGAGGGGACATCGGGGACACATTGGGGACATTGGGGACATCGGGGACACTGGGGACATCGGGAGGATTGGGACATTGGGGACATCCAGGGGATTGGGGACATTGGGACATCGGGTTTGTCCAGCAGCTCGTGGGGAATGCCACCGCCATGGTCCGAGATCCTGGGGACAGTGAGGGGACATCGGGGACATTGGGGACATTGGGGACATCGGGGACATCGGGGACATCGGGGACATCGGGGACATCGGGGACATTGGGGACATTGGGGACATGGGGACATGGGGACATTGGGGACATTCATGGGATTGGGGACATCGGGGACATTGGGGGCATCGGGGACATTGAGTGTATTGGGGACACTAAGACATTGGGGACATTGGGGACATTGGGGACATGGGGGGGATTGGGGACATTGGGGACATTGGGGACACTGGGGACATTGGGGACATCGGGGACATCCAGGGGATTGGGGACACCTTGAGGCCCCTTTGGGGACACATTGGGGACATTTCAGAGACACTTTGGGGACACCTCAAAGACTCTTTGGGGACACTTTGGGGACATTATAAAGGAAATTTGGGGACACTTTAGGGACAGTTCAAGGAGACCTTGGGGACATTGGGGACACCTTGGGGACACTGGGGACTTTGGGGACATTGGGGAAATTTGGGGACACTGAGGACATTGAGGACATTGGGGACACCTTGGGGACATTGGGGACATTGGGGAAATTTGGGCACACCTTGGGGACATTGGGGACATTTGGGGACCCCTTGGTGACATTGGGGACCCCTTGGGGACATTGGGGACACCGGGGCCGGGGTGGCCGTACCGGATGACGAGGTCGATGTCGTTGTTGGCGATGGTCACCACGATGTCGGGGACGTTGTAGGGCGTATCCAGGTGGGACTCCATGGTGGCCCTGCCACCCCAAATGGCACCGGGGTCACCCCGGGGTCACCGGGGACCCCAAAATGTCATCGGGGACCCCAAAATGCCACCCCAGGACACCAAAAATGTCATTGGGGGACCTCAAAATGTCACCAGGGACCCCAAAATGGCACCAGGGACCCCAAAAATGTCATTGGTGACATCAAAAATGTCACCAGGGTCACCCAAAAATGTCACCAGGGACCCCAAAATGGCACCGGGGTCACCCCCAAAATGTCACCCCAGGACCCCAAAATGTCATTGGGGGCCCCAAAAATGTTACCGGGGACCCCAAAATGCCACCTCAGGACCCCAAAATGTCATTGGGGACCCCAAAATGGCACCAGGGACCCCAAAAATGTCACTGGGGACCCCAAAATGCCACCAGGGTCACCCCAGGGTCACTGGGGTCACCCCAGGGTCATCAGGGACCTCAAAAATGGCACCCCAGAACCCAAAATGTCATTGGGGACCCCAAAATGGCACCAGGGTCACCCCAAGTGTCACCAGGGACCCCAAAAATGTCATTGGGGACCCCAAAAATGTCACCGGGGACCCCAAAAATGTCACCGGGGACCCCAAAAATGGCACCAGGGACCCCAAAAATGTCATGGGGGACCCCAAAATGTCATTGGGGACCCCAAAAATGGCACCAGGGTCACCCCGGGGTCATAAGGGACCCCAAAATGGCACCCCAAGTGCCCGGAATTCCCCCAAATCCCCAGAATTGCCCAAAACCCCCGGAATTCCCCCAGAATTCCTCCAAATCCCCAGAATTCCCCCCAAACTGCCCCAAAACACCCAGAATTCCCCCAGAATTGCCCAAAATGCCCGGAATTCTCCCCAAACTGCCCCCAAATTGCCCAGAATCCTTGGAATTCCCCCAGAATTGCCCAAACCCACCGGAATTCCCCCCAAATCCCCGGAACTGTCCCCAAACCGTCCCAAAATCCCTGGAATTCTCCCCAAATGCCCCGAGTTCCCCCAAAATGCCCCAAAATCCCTGGAATTGTCCCCAAAATCCCTGGAGTTGTCCCAAACTGCCCCAAAATCCCCGGAATTCCCCTAGGAACATTCCAAAATCTCCCCAGAATTGCCCAAAACGCCCAGAATTCCACCCAAAATATCCTGGAAATCCCCAGAATCCTCCCCAAAATGTCCCAAAATCCCCGGAATTTCCCCCAAAAAGTCCCAAAATCCCCGGAATTCCACCCAAAATGTCCCAAAATCCCCGGAATTCCACCCAAAATATCCTGGAAATCCCCGGAATCCTCCCCAAAATGTCCCAAAATCCCTGGATTTTCCCCCAAAAAGTCCCAAAATCCCCGGAATTCCACCCAAAATGTCCCAAAATCCCCGGAATTCCACCCAAAATATCCTGGAAATCCCCAGAATCCTCCCCAAAATGTCCCAAAATCCCTGGATTTTCCCCCAAAAAGTCCCAAAATCCCCGGAGTTCTCCCCAAAATGTCCCAAAATCCCCAGAATTCCACCCAAAATATCCTGGAAATCCCCGGAATCCTCCCCAAAATGTCCCAAAATCCCTGGAATTTCCCCCAAAATGTCCCAAAATCCCCAGAATTCCACCCAAAATATCCTGGAAATCCCCGGAATCCTCCCCAAAATGTCCCAAAATCCCTGGAATTTCCCCCAAAATGTCCCAAAATCCCCAGAATTCCACCCAAAATATCCTGGAAATCCCCGGAATTCTCCCCAAAATGTCCCAAAATCCCTGGATTTTCCCCCAAAAAGTCCCAAAATCCCCGGAATTCCCCCCAAAATCCCCGGAATTCCCCCAGAATTGCCCAAAATCCCCAGAATTCCCCCCAAAATCCCCCAGCCGCGGGCACCTCATGGCGTTCTTGAGCAGCTCGGGCAGGACGTAGTCCAGGGGCAGCGGGATGAACGGGAAGCGCGCCGCCACGTGCCCGTTGATGCGCACACGCGGGGCGTTGCCGTACTGGTGCTCACACAAACGCCTGGAACACGCGTGTGACACGTGTGTGACACACCTGTGTCACCTGTCCTGAGAGCTACAGCCACCCCGTGTCCCTGTCCCGTGCCCGTTGATGCGCACACGCGGGGCGTTCCCGTATTGATGTTCACACAAACGCCTGGAACACGCGTGTGACACGCGTGTGACACACCTGAGCGACCTCACCTGGCACCTACAGCCACCCCCTGTCAGTCAGTGTCACCCCGTGTCACTGACACACCTGGGGACAGGTGTGACTCACCTGTGTCACCTCACCTGGCAGCCACAGTCACCTGCTGTCACCTGGTGTTGCCTGTGTGTGTCCAGGTGTGTCCCCGGTGTGTTTTCACCCTCCCAGGTGTGTCCCAGGTACCCTCAGGTGTATTTTGGGTGCCCCCAGGTGTGTTTCAGGTGTGTCCCAGGTATATTTCGGGCGTGTCTCGGGTGTGTCTCCCCCCCCAGGTGTGTCTCAGGTGTGTTTCGGGTGTCCCCAGGTGCGCTCACCTGGCGAAGTCCACCCACTTCTTGATGAGTTTGGGTGTGCCCAGGTGTGCCCAGGTGTGCCCAGGTGTGTCTCAGGTGTGTTTTGGGTGTATTTGGGTGTATTCTGGGTTATTTTGGGTGTGCCCAGGTGTGCCCAGGTGTGTCCCAGGTGTATTTTGGGTGTATTTTGGGTTATTTTGGGTGTTTTTTGGGTGCGCTCACCTGGCGAAGTCCACCCACTTCTCGATGAGTTTGGGTGTGTCTCAGGTGTGTCCAGGTGTGTTTTTGGTGTGTCTCAGGTGTGTTTTGGGTGTATTCTGGGTTATTTTGGGTGTGCCCAGGTGTGCCCAGGTGTGTCTCAGGTGTATTTTGGGTTATTTTGGGTGTTTTTCGGGTGTGCTCACCTGGCGAAGTCCACCCACTTCTCGATGAGTTTGGGTGTGCCCAGGTGTGCCCAGGTGTGCCCAGGTGTGTTTTGGGTGTGCCCAGGTGTGCCCAGGTGTGCCCAGGTGTGTCTCAGGTGTGCCCAGGTGTGCCCAGGTGTGTTTTGGGTGTATTTTGGGTTATTTTCGCTCACCTGGCGAAGTCCACCCACTTCTCGATGAGTTTCTTGGGCGACAGGCGCGTGCAGATGATGCCGACGAAATCCGGCTGCAAATCGGGGGGAAAACGGGGAAAAACGGGAAAAAGTGGGAGAAAATAGGGAAAAGTGAGAGAAAAACGGGAATTTGGGGGAATTTGGGGAAATCTGGGGGAAATTTGGGGAAATTTGGGGAAAAAAATGGGGGGAAATGAGAAAAATGGGGGAAAATTGGGCAAAAATGGGAGAAAATTTGGAGAAAATTGGGAAGAAAATGGGGAAAAATGAGAAAAAAATGAGAAAGAAAGTGGAAAAATTCGGGAAAAATGGGGAAAATTTGGGGGAAATTTGGAAAAAATGGGGGGAAAATAAGAAAAAAGGGAAAAGGGAAAAATGAGAAAGAACGGGGGAAAATTTGGGAAAATTAGGAAAAGTGGGGAAATTTGGGGAAAACCAGGAAAAAACAGGGGAAAAAAATGAGAAAAATGGGGGAAAATTGGGGAAATCGGGGGAAAAATGGGGAAAATTTGGGGAAAAATGCAGAAAAATGGGGAAAAATGAGAAAAAAAGATGAAAATTTTGGAAAATTGCGGGAAATGGGGGAAAATTTGAGGGAAAATTGGGAAAAATGGGGGGAAATGGGGGGAAAATGGGAAAAATTTGGGGAAAATTTGGGGGAAATTGAGAAAAATGGGGGGAAATTGGGAAAAATTGGGGGAAAATGAGGAAAAATGGGGGGAAAATCAGGGAAAACTGGGATGAATGACCTGACACACCTGGACAGGTGATTCACCTGTACCTGCCACACCTGTACTGTCACACCTGTACTGACACACCTGTACTGACACACCTGTGCCTGTCACACCTGTACTGACACACCTGTACTGTCACACCTGTACTGTCACACCTGTACTGTCACACCTGTGCCTGTCACACCTGTACTGTCACACCTGTACTGTCACACCTGTACTGTCACACCTGCACTGACACACCTGTACTGTCACACCTGTGCCTGTCACACCTGTACTGTCACACCTGTACTGTCACACCTGTGCCTGTCACACCTGTACTGTCACACCTGTACTGTCACACCTGTGCCTGTCACACCTGTACTGTCACACCTGTACTGTCACACCTGTGCCTGTCACACCTGTACTGTCACACCTGTACTGTCACACCTGTACTGTCACACCTGTGCCTGTCACACCTGTACTGTCACACCTGTACTGTCACACCTGCACTGACACACCTGTACTGTCACACCTGTACTGTCACACCTGTACTGTCACACCTGTGCCTGTCACACCTGTACTGTCACACCTGTACTGTCACACCTGCACTGACACACCTGTACTGTCACACCTGTGCCTGTCACACCTGTACTGTCACACCTGTACTGTCACACCTGCACTGACACACCTGTACTGTCACACCTGTACTGTCACACCTGTACTGACACACCTGTACTGACACACCTGTACTGTCACACCTGTACTGACACACCTGTACTGACACACCTGTACTGTCACACCTGTACTGTCACACCTGTACTGTCACACCTGCACTGACACACCTGTACTGTCACACCTGTACTGTCACACCTGTACTGTCACACCTGCACTGACACACCTGTACTGTCACACCTGCACTGACACACCTGTACTGTCACACCTGTACTGTCACACCTGTACTGACACACCTGTACTGACACACCTGTACTGTCACACCTGTACTGTCACACCTGTACTGTCACACCTGCACTGACACACCTGTACTGTCACACCTGTACTGTCACACCTGTACTGTCACACCTGCACTGACACACCTGTACTGTCACACCTGTACTGTCACACCTGTACTGTCACACCTGTACTGTCACACCTGCACTGACACACCTGTACTGTCACACCTGTACTGTCACACCTGTACTGACACACCTGTACTGACCACACCTGCACTGACACACCTGTACTGTCACACCTGTACTGTCACACCTGTACTGACACACCTGTACTGTCACACCTGTACTGTCACACCTGTACTGTCACACCTGCACTGACACACCTGTACTGTCACACCTGTACTGTCACACCTGTACTGACACACCTGTACTGACACACCTGTACTGTCACACCTGTACTGACACACCTGTACTGTCACACCTGTACCCAGGTGAGCTCACCCTTGTCCTCGAGCAGCGCCAGGTGATCTACGGGTACCTGTCACACCTGTGCCCAGGTGATTTACCTGCCCAGGTGATTTACCTGTCCAGGTGAGCTCACCTTGTCCTCGTGCAGCGCCAGGTGATCTATGGGTACCTGACACACCTGTATCCAGGTGATTTACCTGTCCAGGTGAGCTCACCTTGTCCTCGTGCAGCGCCAGGTGATTCACCTGTACTGACACACCTGTACTGACACACCTGTACTGTCACACCTGTGCCCAGGTGAGCTCACCTTGTCCTCGTGCAGCGCCAGGCGATCTATGGGTACCTGACACTTTACCTGTGCCCAGGTGAGCTCACCTTGTCCTCGTGCAGCGCCAGGTGATCTATGGGTACCTGACACACCTGTATCCAGGTGATTTACCTGTCCAGGTGAGCTCACCTTGTCCTCGTGCAGCGCCAGGTGATGCGCCGCCAGCATCCGCATGCCCAGGCGCGACGTCAGCGTCTTGTCCAGGAACGGCCGCAGCAGCCGCTCGTCCTGAGAGACAGGTGAGAGACAGGTGAGGTCACACAGGTGAGATACAGACAGGTGAGGTCACACACGTGAGATCAGACAGGTGAGAGACAGGTGAGGTCACACAGGTGAGATACAGACAGGTGAGGTCACACAGGTGAGATACAGACAGGTGAGGTCACACACGTGAGATCAGACAGGTGAGAGACAGGTGAGGTCACACAGGTGAGATACAGACAGGTGAGGTCACACAGGTGAGATACAGACAGGTGAGGTCACACAGGTGAGATACAGACAGGTGAGGTCACACAGGTGAGATCAGACAGGTGAGATACAGACAGGTGAGATACAGACAGGTGAGACAGGTGAGGTCACACAGGTGAGATCAGACAGGTGAGACAGGTGAGGTCACACAGGTGAGTTCAGACAGGTGAGACAGGTGAGGTCAGACAGGTGAGGTCACACAGGTGAGGTCAGACAGGTGAGGTCACACAGGTGAGATCAGACAGGTGAGAGACAGGTGAGGTCAGACAGGTGAGGTCAGACAGGTGAGGTCAGACAGGTGAGACAGGTGAGATCACACAGGTGAGATCAGACAGGTGAGACAGGTGAGATCAGACAGGTGAGATACAGACAGGTGAGACAGGTGAGATCAGACAGGTGAGATCAGACAGGTGAGACAGGTGAGATCACACAGGTGAGATCAGACAGGTGAGACAGGTGAGATCAGACAGGTGAGATACAGACAGGTGAGACAGGTGAGATCAGACAGGTGAGATCAGACAGGTGAGACAGGTGAGATCACACAGGTGAGATCAGACAGGTGAGACAGGTGAGATCAGACAGGTGAGATCAGACAGGTGAGACAGGTGAGATCACACAGGTGAGATCAGACAGGTGAGATCAGACAGGTGAGACAGGTGAGATCACACAGGTGAGATCAGACAGGTGAGACAGGTGAGATCAGACAGGTGAGATACAGACAGGTGAGACAGGTGAGAGACAGGTGAGAGGTGAGAGACAGGTGAGACAGACAACGAACAGGTGAGCCATAGGTGAGTGGGTGTGGCTCAGGTGAGACTTTCCCAGGTGTGACCCAGGTGAGGTTACCCGCCCTAGGTGTGTCCCAGGTGTGTGTGTGTACCTCAGGTGTGTCACAGGTGAGGTTACCTGTCCCAGGTGTGTCCCAGGTGTGTGTGTGTATCTCAGGTGTGTCACAGGTGAGGTTACCTGTCCCAGGTGTGTCCCAGGTGTGTGTGTGTATCTCAGGTGTGTCCCCAGGTGTGTGTGGGTGTATCTCAGGTGTATCTCAGGTGTATCCCAGGTGAGGTTACCTGTCTCAGGAGTATCTCAGGTGTATCCCAGGTGTGTCCCAGGTGAGTTACCTGTATGTGTCTCCGGCACTCCCTCAGGCCCTCGGCCAGCAGGGGGCGTGTCACAGGTGTGTGTGGGTGTGTCACAGGTGTGTGTGGGTGTGTCTCAGGTGTGTGTGGGTGTGTCACAGGTGTGTGTGGGTGTGTCTCAGGTGTGTGTGGGCGTGTCACAGGTGTGTGTGGGTGTGTCACAGGTGTGTGTGGGTGTGTCTCAGGTGTGTGTGGCGTGTCACAGGTGTGTGTGGGTGTGTCACAGGTGTGTGTGGGTGTATCTCAGGTGTATCTCAGGTGTGTAGGTGTGTCCCAGGAGAGTTACCTGTATGTGCCTGCGGCACTCCCTCAGCCCCTCGGCCAGCAGGGGGCGTGTCCCAGGTGTGTGTGGGTGTGTCACAGGTGAGGTTACCTGTCCCAGGTGTGTCCCAGGTGTGTCCCAGGTGAGTTACCTGTATGTGCCTGCGGCACTCCCTCAGCCCCTCGGCCAGCAGGGGGCGTGTCCCAGGTGTGTGTGGGTGTGTCCCAGGTGTATCTCAGGTGAGTTACCTGTCCCAGGTAAGGTTACCTGTATGTGTCTCCGGCACTCCCTCAGCCCCTCGGCCAGCAGGGGGCGTGTCCCAGGTGTGTGTGGGTGTGTCACAGGTGTATCTCAGGTGTGTTACCTGTCCCAGGTGAGTTACCTGTATGTGTCTCCGGCACTCCCTCAGCCCCTCGGCCAGCAGGGGGTGTGTCACAGGTGTGTGTGGGTGTGTCCCAGGTGTGTGTGTGTGTGTCACAGGTGTGTCACAGTTAGGGTTACCTTTCCCAGGTGAGTTACCTGTATGTGTCTCCGGCACTCCCTCAGCCCCTCGGCCAGCAGGGGGCGTGTCACAGGTGTGTGTGGGTGTGTCCCAGGTGTGTCTCAGGTGTGTTACCTGTCCCAGGTGAGTTACCTGTATGTGTCTCCGGCACTCCCTCAGCCCCTCGGCCAGCAGCGTCACCACGTCCTTGTGATCCTCCAGCAGCTGCCGCAGCAGCGCGCAGTACTGCGCCTCGTCACTGCGCACCTGGATCTGTGCAGGGTGAGACACAGGTGAGAGACAGACAGGTGTGACAGTGACAGTACTGCGCCTCGTCGCTGCGCACCTGGATCTGTGCAGGTAACACAGGTGAGAGACAGACAGGTGTGACAGTGACAGCGCTGCGCCTCGTCACTGCGCACCTGGATCTGTGCAGGTAACACAGGTGAGAGACAGACAGGTGTGACAGTGACAGGTGTGACAGTGACAGCGCTGCGCCTCGTCACTGCGCGCCTGGATCTGTGCAGGTGAGACACAGGTGAGACAGGTGAGACATTGACAGGTGTGACAGTGACAATGACAGTGACAGCACTGAGACTCGTCACTGTGTGCCTGGATCTGTGCAGGTGAGACACAGGTGAGAGACAGACAGGTGTGACAGTGACAGCGCTGCGCCTCGTCGCTGCGCGCCCGGATCTGTGCAGGTAACACAGGTGAGAGACAGACAGGTGTGACAGGTAACACAGGTGAGAGACAGACAGGTGTGACAGTGACAGCACTGGGACTCGTCACTGTGCACCTGGATCTGCAGGTGAGACAGGTGAGAGACAGGTGAGATACGGGCAGGTGTGACAGTGACAGCGCTGCGCCTCATCGCTGCGCGCCTGGATCTGTGCAGGTAACCCAGGTGAGAGACAGACAGGTGAGACATTGACAGGTGTGACAGTGACAGCGCTGCGCCTCGTCACTGCGCGCCTGGATCTGTGCAGGTGAGACACAGGTGAGACAGGTGAGACATTGACAGGTGTGACAGTGACAATGACAGTGACAGCACTGAGACTCGTCACTGTGTGCCTGGATCTGTGCAGGTGAGACAGGTGAGAGACAGGTGAGATACGGACAGGTGAGATACTGACAGCGCTGCGCCTCGTCGCTGCGCACCTGGATCTGCAGGTGAGACAGGTGAGACAGGTGTGACAGGTGTGACAGGTGTGACAGGTGTGACAGTGACAGTGACACACAGTGCTGCGCCTCGTCGCTGCGCACCTGGATCTGTGCAGGTGAGACATGGACAGGTGAGTTACAGGTGAGATACAGGTGAGACGGTGACAGCGCTGCGCCTCGTCACTGCGCACTTGGATCTGAACAGGTAACACAGGTAAGACAGGTGAGACACAGACAGGTGAGACACAGACAGGTGAGACACAGACAGGTCAGACACAGACAGGTCAGACACAGACAGGTCAGACACAGACAGGTCAGACACAGACAGGTCAGACACAGACAGGTCAGACACAGACAGGTGAGACACAGACAGGTCAGACACAGACAGGTCAGACACAGACAGGTCAGACACAGACAGGTCAGACACAGACAGGTGAGACACAGACAGGTCAGACACAGACAGGTCAGACACAGACAGGTCAGACACAGACAGGTGAGACACAGACAGGTGAGACACAGACAGGTCAGACACAGACAGGTCAGACACAGACAGGTGAGACACAGACAGGTCAGACACTGACAGGTGAGACACAGACAGGTCAGACACAGACAGGTCAGACACAGACAGGTCAGACACAGACAGGTGAGACACAGACAGGTCAGACACTGACAGGTGAGACACAGACAGGTGAGACACAGACAGGTCAGACACAGACAGGTGAGACACAGACAGGTCAGACACAGACAGGTCAGACACAGACAGGTCAGACACAGACAGGTGAGACACAGACAGGTGAGACACAGACAGGTCAGACACAGACAGGTCAGACACAGACAGGTGAGACACAGACAGGTCAGACACTGACAGGTGAGACACAGACAGGTGAGACACAGACAGGTCAGACACAGACAGGTCAGACACAGACAGGTGAGACACTGGCACACAGTGCTGCGCCTCATCACTGCGCACCTGCACCTGCACAGGTGACCCAGGTGTGTTTTTAACCCCCAGGTGTGCCCAGGTGCCCCCAGGTATGCCAAGGTGTGTCACATGTGTCCCCAGGTGTGCACAGGTGTAGTTTTGCTCCCCCAGGTATGCCCAGGTGTGCCAGGAGAGTTCCCAGGTGTGCCCAGGTGTGTTTCTAACCCCCAGGGGCCCCCAGGTGTGTGATGGCTCTCAGGTGTGCCCAGGTGTGTGTGATGACTCTCAGGTGTGCCCAGGTGTGTCTCAGGTGTGCCCAGGTGTGTCCCCAGGTGTGTGATGGCTCTCAGGTGTGCCCAGGTGTGCCCAGGTGTGCCCAGGTGTGTTTTTACCCCCCAGGTGTGCTCCCAGGTGTGTCCCTCCCTCCCTCACTCACCGGGGGGAAGTCGCTCAGTTTCTGGAAGGCGCGGATGTACAGCTCGTGCTGCGGAGGGGAACGGCACACAATTACGGGGATTTCGGGGAATTTCGGGGAATTTCGGGGAATTTTCGGGAATTTTAGGGAAATTTTGGGGAATTTTATGGAAATTTTGGGGAATTTTACGGAAATTTTCAGGAAATTTTCGGGAATTTTCGGGATTTTAGGGGAATTTTTGGGAACTTTTAGGAATTTTATGGAAATTTTTGGGAATTTCAGGGAATTTTTGGGAATTTTCTGTAATTTTTTTGGAATTTTATGGAAATTTTTGCGAATTTCAGGGAATTTTCTGGAATTTTTAGGAATTTTCTAGACATTTTGGGGAATTTTGGGGAATTTTATGGAAATTTTGGGGAATTTTTGGGAATTTTATGGAAAATTTGGGGAATTTTTAGGAATTTTTAGGAATTTTTGGGAATTTTTAGGAATTTCATGGCAATTTCTGGGGAATTTTCAGTAATTTTATGGAAATTTTTGGGAATTTTTGGGAACTTTGGAGAATTTCTGGAAAATTTTGGGAATTTTGGGGAATTTCTGGAAATTTTTGGGCATTTTGGGGAATTTCTGGAAATTTTTGGGAATTTTTAGAAATTTTATGGAAATTTTCTGGAAATTTTCAGGAATTTTTGGAAATTTTGGGATTTCTCGGGAATTTTGCAATCCCCCCCCCAAGAATTTTGGGAATTCCCAAAAAATTTTGGGGAATTTGGAGAAATTTTTTTGAAATTTTGGGAATTTCAGGATTTCCCTTAAAAATTTTTGGGAATTCTGCGCAAATTTTGGGAATTCCCTGGGAAACTTTTGGGATTATTTTGGGAATATTTTGGATTTTTTTTCCCCAATTTTTTTTTTTTTTAATCTTGTCAATTTTGGGATTCCCTTAAAACTTTTGGGAATATTTTGAGGACATTTTGGGAAAATTTTCAGGTAATTTTGAGAAGGATTTTTTTTTTTTTAGCAAATTTTTCAGAAATTTTTGGGATTTTCTTTCGGAATTTCAGGAATTTCGACATTCCCTTCGACTTTTTAGGAACATTTTGGGATCATTTCACCAATTTTTTTTGGGAAAAAAATTTTAATTATTTTTTCATAATTTTCACCATTCCCTTCCATTTTTTGGGGAATAATTTGAATTTTCTCCTCGCGATTTTTCCCAAATTTTTTTTTTTTTTTGGGCTTTCAGGATTTCCTTAAATTTTGGGGGTGATTTTGGGCTGACTTTGGGGAGTTTTGGGGAGTTTTGGGGCTCACCACGTGCAGGATGGTGGGGTTGCAGCCGATGATGAAGGGAAGGTTCCGGAAGCCCTGGATGCGGTGGGCGATGCGCACGGGCAGCTCCTGCTGCAGGTACCGCGCGCTTTTCTGGGCAAAAAAACCCAGTTTTGGGCAAATCCCCAACTTTTATCCTCCCCACAAACCCCTGGAAATTTGGGGATTTTTAAACCAAATTTTTGGGGGTTTCTGCCCAGCCAAACCCACAAAATTCCCCAAAAATGTTGAATTTTCACCCCAAAAATGCTGATTTTTCACCCCCAAAAGGATGACTTTTCACCCCAAAATGTTGAATTTTCACCCCCAAAAATATTGAATTTTCAACCCAAAAATATTGAATTTTTCAGCCCAAAATTTTGAATTTTCACCCCAAAAATGTTGAATTTTCACCCCAAAAATGTTGAATTTTCACCCCCAAAAATGTTGAATTTTCACCCCCAAAATGTTGAATTTTCACCCCCAAAAATATTGAATTTTCACGCCAAAATTTTTGAATTTTCACCCCAAAAATGTTGAATTTTCAACCCAAAAATATTGAATTTTCACCCCCAAAATATTGAATTGTCACCCCAAAAATGTTGAATTTTCACCCCAAAAATGTTGAATTTTCACCCCAAATTTGTGACATTTTCCCCCAGATTTTTTACTTTTCACCCCAAATTTTTGAGTTTACACCTCAAATTTTGGACGTTTTACAAAATCGTTGAAATTTCCCCCCAAATTCTGGAGGTTTCACCCCCAAATTTTGGGGACCCCTCCTCCCATTTTACCCCAAATTTTGGCCTCCCCGACCCCTTTTATCCCCCAAAACTGAGAAAATTCCCCCAAATTTTAGGCCCCCTCCCAAATTTTGGGGACTCCCCCGATGTCAGGGACCCCCCCCAAGTTTTGGGGACCCTCCCCAAAATTTTGGGGACCCCTCCTCCCATTTTACCCCAAATTTTGGCCTCCCCCCAGCCCCTTTTATCCCCCTAAAATGGACAAAATTCCCCCAAATTTTAGCCCCGCTCCCAAATTTTGGGGACCCCCCCCCGATGTCAGGGACCCCCCCAAATTTTCGGGACCCATTTTACCCCAAATTTTGGTCTCCCCCGACCCCTTTTATCCCCCCAAAACTGAGAAAATTCCCCCAAATCTGAGAAAATTCCCCCAAATTTTAGGCCCCCTCCCAAATTTTGGGGACCCCCCCCGATGTCAGGGACCCCCCCAAGTTTTGGGGACCCTCCCCAAAATTTTGGGGACCCCTCCTCCCATTTTACCCCAAATTTTGGGGACCCATCCTCCCATTTTACCCCAAATTTTGGGGACCCCCCCGATGTCAGGGACCCCCCAAGTTTTAGGGGGACCCCCCCAAGTTTTGGGGACCCCCGAATTTGGGGCCCCCTCACCCACCAGGATGTGGCTGCCGTCCTGCGAGCGCCCCGCGTAGAGCATGGTGGTGGGGGTCAGGCGCACCGAGGGCTGGTTTGGGGGGAAAAAAGGAGATTTTGGGGCTTTCTGTCATTGGGGGAGGGGGACCCCGCATTTGGGGTGAAGTTCAACCCAAAATGGAGCCGAAATCGGCAAAAAAAATCCCCCCTAAAAATACCCAAAATCGGGCAAAAATGGTCGCGAAATGCCCTTGAAATTCATCCAAAATCCTCCCCCAAAATCCCCCTAAAATGGCCCCAAATTCCCCCCAAAATCCTCCCCCAAAATCCCCCTAAAATTCCCCCAAAATGGCCCCAAAATCTCCCTAAAATTCCCCCCCAAATCCCCCTAAAATTCCCCTCAAAATCAGCCCCAAATTCAGGCAAAATGTCCCCAAAATCTCCCTAAAATTCCCCCAAAATGGCCCCAAAATCTCCCTAAAATTCCCCAAAATCCTCCCCAAAATCTCCCTAAAATCCCCCAAAATAGCCCCAAAATCTCCCTAAAATGCCTCCCCAAAATCTCCCTAAAATTCCCCCAAAATCCTCCCCAAAATTCCCCTAAAATTCCCCCCAAAATCCCCCTAAAATTCCCCCAAAATCCTCCCCAAAATCTCCCTAAAATTCCCCCCAAATCCTCCCCAAAATGGCCCCAAAATCCCCCTAAAATTCACTCAAAATGGCTCCAAAATGCCCCTGGAATTTCCACAAAATCCCCTCAAAATGGCCCCAAAATTCACTCAAAATGGCCCCAAAATCCCCCTAAAATTCCCCCAAAATCCTCCCAAAATCCCCCTAAATTTCCCCCAAAATGGCCCCAAAATCCCCCTAAAATTTCCCCAAATCCCCCTAAAATTTCCCCAAAATCCCCTCAAAATGGCCCCAACATCCTCCCAAAATGGACCCAAATCTCTGGGGAATTTGGGGAGGGGTCTCACCCTCTCTGTGACCACATTGACAGCCCCAAATCCCCCAAAATCTCCTTGAAATTGACCCAAATTGACACCAAATGGCCCCAAAATGGCTCCAAATTGACCCAAATCTCCCCCAAAACGGACCCAAACCCCTGGTAAATTTGGGGAGGGGTCTCCCCAGTTTGGGGAGGGGTCTCACCCTCTCTGTGACCTCATCAAGGACCCCAAATCCCCACAAATCCCCCATAAACTGACCCCAAATGGCCCCAAATTAACACAAAACGACCCCAAATTTCCCCAAATCCCTGGTGAATTTGGGGAGGGGTCTCCCTGGGAATTTGGGGAGGGGTCTCACCCTCTCGGCGTCGTCGTCGATGGCCTCAAATCCCCCATAAAGTGACCCCAAATCCCCCATGAACTGACCCCAAATCCCCCATAAACTGACCCAAATGTCCCCAAATCCCTGGTGAATTTGAGGAGGGGTCTCCCCGGGTTTTGGGGAGGGGTCTCCCGGGGAATTTGGGGAGGGGTCTCACCCTGTCGGCTGTGGCGTCGATGCCCTAAAATCCCCCATAAACTGACCCCAAATCCCCCATAAACTGACCCCAAATCCCCCATAAACTGACCCAAATGGCCCCAAATCTCCCCAAATCCCTGGTGAATTTGGGGAGGGGTCTCCCTGGGAATTTGGGGAGGGGTCTCACCCTCTCGGCGGCGGCGTCCATGGCCTCAAATCCCCCATAAACTGACCCCAAATCCCCCATCAGCTGACCCCAAATCCCCCATGAACTGCCCCAAAATGCCCCCAAATCCCCGGTGAATTTGGGGAGGGGTCTCCCGGGGAATTTGGGGAGGGGTCTCACCCTGTCGGCGGCGGCGTCGATGGCGGGCTGGTGGTAGAAGGAGGTGACGGCCTTGCAGCGCTCCCGCGCCAGGTCCGGGGGGGTCTGGTCGGCGGCGGCGCGGGCGGGGGGGCTCCGGGGCGCCCCTCCCCCACCGCCCCGCAGACCCCCCCCCAAAAGGCGCCGCAGCATCTCCTGCCGGCAGGGAAGGGGTTAACGGGGAGGGGGCCCGAACCCGCCCAAAGGAGCCCCCAAGGAGCCCCAAAATCCCCAAAATCCACCCAAAAATCCCCAAAATCCCCCGCAGGGACCCCAAAATCCACCAAAAGGAGCCCAAAATTCCCCTCAGGGACACCAAAAATCCCCAAAATCCACCCAAAAATCCCCAAAATCCACCCCAAAATCCCCCAAATCCACCCCAAAATCCCCCGCAGGGACCCCAAAATCCACCCAAAGGAGCCCAAAATTCCCCTCAGGGACACCAAAAATCCCCAAAATCCACCCAAAAATCCCCCAAATCCACCCCAAAATCCCCCGCAGGGACCCCAAAATCCACCAAAAGAAGCCCAAAAATCCCCTCAGGGACCCCAAAATCCACCAAAAGGAACCCAAATAACCCCAAAATCCACCCAAATAACCCCAAAATCCCCCGCAGGGACCCCAAAATCCACCCAAAGGAGCCCAAATAACCCCAAAATCCACTCAGGGATGCCAAAAATCCCCAAAATCCACCCAAATAACCCCAAAATCCACCCAAATAACACCGAAATTCCCTCAGGGACACCAAAAATCCCCAAAATCCACCAAAAAATCCCCAAAATCCACCCAAATAACACCGAAATCCACCCAAAAATCCCCAAAATCCACCCAAATAACCTCAAAATTCTACTCAGGGACCCCAAAATCCACCAAAAGGAGCCCAAAAATCCCCAAAATCCACCCAAATAACCCCAAAATCCACCCAAAAATCCCTAAAATCCACCCAAAAATCCCCAAAATCCACCCAAAAAGCCCCAAAATCCACCCAAATAACCCCAAAATCCCCTCAGAGACACCAAAAATCCCCAAAATCCACCCAAAAAGCCCCAAAATCCACCCAAAAGAGCCCAAAAATCCCCCAAATCCACCCAAATAACCCCAAAATCCACCCAAAACCCCCCAAAATCCACCCAAAAATCCCCAAAATCCACCCAAAACCCCCCAAAATCCACCCAAATAACCCCAAAATCCACCCAAAAATCCCCAAAATCCACCCAAAAACCCCCAAAATCCACCCAAATAACCCCAAAATCCACCCAAAAATCCCCAAAATCCACCCAAAAATCCCCAAAATCCACCCAAATAACACCAAAATTCCCTCAGGGACCCCCAAAATCCCCTCAGAGACACCAAAAATCCCCAAAATCCGCCCAAAAAGCCCCAAAATCCACCCAAAGAGCCCAAAAATCCCCTCAGGGACCCCCCCAAGGAGCCCCAAAATCCACCCAAAAGAGCCCAAAAATCCCCAAAATCCACCCAAATAACCCCAAAATCCCCCCCAGGGACGCCAAAATCCACCAAAAGGAGCCCAAAAATCCCCTCAGGGACCCCAAAATTCACCCAAAGACCCCAAAATCCCCTCAGGGACCCCAAAAATCCCCCAGGGATGCCAAAATCCACCCAAAGGACCCCAAAATCCACCCAAAGGAACCCAAAATCCCCTCAGAGACACCAAAATTCCCTCAGGGACCCCAAAATCCCCTCAGGGACCCCAAATTCCCTCAGGGACCCCAAAATTCCCTCAGGGACCCCAAAATCCTCTCAGAGACCCCAAAATTCCCTCAGGGACCCCAAAATCCACCCAAAGACCCCAAAATCACCTCAGGGACCTCGAAATCCCCCCAGACACCCCAAAAATCCCCCCAGACACCCCAAAAATCTCCTCAGGACCCCCCCCCCCAATAAGAGACCCCAAAAAACTGTCCCAAAACCACTTTTCCCCTCAGAGTTGCCCCAAAATAAAACCTCAAAATGCCCAGAACCCCCCCCAAAAAAGAGGATTTAAGTGTCTGGAACCCCTTTTTTCCCTCAAATTCACCCCAAAACCGCTCCAGGACCCCTTTTTTTCTCACAAATCCCCCAAAAACCGTTCAGGGACCCTTTTTTTCCCCTCAAATTTCCCACCAAAGCTACCCCAGAACCACTTTTCCCCTCAGAGTTTCCCCAAAACCAAAATTTAAAAGGTCCAGAATCGCTTTTTTCCTTCAAAATGCCCCCAAAACTGCTCCAGGACCCCTTTTTCCCCTCAGCATTCCCCCAAAAACTCCTCAGGGACCCCTTTTTTCCCTCAAACTTCCCCCCAAAACTGCTCCAGAATCACTTTTCCCCTCAGAGTTCCCCCAAAACCAAAATTTAAAGGGTCCACAACTCCTTTTTTCCTTCAAAATGCCCGTAAAAATGCTCTGGGACCCCTTTTACCCCTCAAAATGCCCCCAAAACCGCTCCGGGACCCCCTTTTCCCCTCAGAGTTGCCCCAAAATAGAAACTCAGAAGATCCAGGACGCCCTACAAGAGGATTTAAGTGTCCCGAACTCCTTTTTTCCCTCAAATTCACCCCAAAACCGCTCCGGAACCCCTTTTTCCCCTCAGAATTCCCCCAAAAACTGTTCAGGGACCCCTTTTTTCCCTCAAAATCACCCCAAAACTGCTCCAGAACCACTTTTCTCCTCAGAGTTTCCCCAAAACCAAAATTTAAAAGGTCCAGAACAGCTTTTTCCCCTCAAAATCCCCCAAAACCGCTCCAGGACCCCCTTTTCCCCTCAGAGTTGCCCCAAAATAGAAACTGAGATTATCCAGGACACCCCTGTAAGGGCATTTAAGTATCTGGAACTCTTTTTTCCCTCAAATTCACCCCAAAACGGCTCCAGAACCCCTTTTTCCCCTCAGAATTCCCCCAAAAACTGTTCGGGGACCCCTTTTTTCCCTCAAAATCACCCCAAAACTACCCCAGAACCACTTTTCCCCTCAGAGTTTCCCCAAAACCAAAATTTAAAAGCTCCAGAACAGCTTTTTTCGCCTCAAAATGCCCCCAAAACCGCTCCAGGACCCCCTTTTCCCCTCAGAGTTGCCCCAAAATAGAAACTCAGAAGGTCCAGGACACCCCTGTAAGGGCATTTAAGTATCTGGAACCCCTTTTTTCCCTCAAATTCACCCCAAAACCGCTCCGGAACCCCTTTTCCCCCTCAGAATTCCCTCAAAAACTGTTCAGGGACCCCTTTTTTCCCTCAAACTTCCCCCCAAAACTACTCCAGAATCACTTTTCCCCTCAGAGTTTCCCCAAAACCAAAATTTAAAAGGTCCAGAATCGCTTTTTTTCCTTCAAAATGCCCGTAAAAATGCTCTGGGACCCCTTTTCCCCCTCAAAATGCCCCCAAAACCGCTCCGGGACCCCCTTTTTCCCTCAGTATTGCCCCAAAATAGAAACTAAGATTATCCAGGACACCCCTGTAAGGGCATTTAAGTATCTGGAACTCCTTTTTTCCCTCAAATTCACCCCAAAACGGCTCCGGAACCCCTTTTCCCCCCTCAGAATTCCCTCAAAAACTGCTCAGGGACCCCTTTTTCCCTTTAATCCTCCTCTATTCCCACCTCTCCGCCCTCCCTTCTCCCCAACCCCGTGTCCCAAACATAACCCCGGCGTCCGGACACTCCCTTTCTCCCTCAGTTTTCCCACAAAAACCCTTCAATTTTACCCCAAAACCCCTCAAATTTACCCCAAAAAACCTCCCCAAACTCCCCCCTCACCAACCAGCGGCCCCGGGGCCTCCCCGACACCTCCCCCGGGTTCGGCTCCTAATGGACTCGCCCGTTCCCGCCCCTGCCGTTGTTCCCCCCCCCCCCCGCGCGTTCCCCTCAGGGTGGTACGGTCCGGCCGCACTGCGCGTGCGCGGGAGCCTGAGGGAGAGCGGCGGGAAAGCTGCGCCCCCTAGCGGCGGAGGTATGAAGGGGCTCGGTTTATTTTGGGGGAAAAAATTAACGTTTTGGGATTTTTTCTGAGGGGGAAAAAGGGACCCCAAGCTATAAATCCAAGGATTTTGGGGAAATTTGAGGGGAAAAGGGGCTTCCAGTGCATTTTTTTTTTTGGGGGGGAAAGGATTTGGGGATTTTTTCTGAGGGGAAATGGGGTCCCCAATCCCGTTTTGAGGGAAAATTGAGGGAGAAAAGGGAATTTCAAATAATAAATTCCCTTTTGGGGCAAAACTGAGGGAAAATGGGAATTGCAGAGGCTTTTTGGGGTGAAAATTGAGGGAAAAAAGAAAATCTGGAGCGTTTTTGGTGAAAAAAAATGAGGGAAAAGGGAATGTCAAAATCTAAATTCCCTTTTTGGGGGAAAATGTTGGGAAAAGGGGTCCCACAAAGGGGTGCTGGGGGATTTTGGACACTTTTCGGTATCTTTTTATCACTTTAACGCAATTTCTGACTCAAAACATTTCAGTGTCGCTTTTGATCACTTTACTGTAAGTATTGATCACTTTAATGCTATTTTTGACTCATTTAAGACACTTTTCTGTAACATTTGTTCACTTTAATATAATTTTTGTGCATTTTAATGCCATTTTTGACCCTTTTAAGGCACTTCAATGTCACTTTTGGTCACTTTAATGCCATTTTTTATCACTTTAATGCCGTTTTTGGTCACTTTAATGCCACTTTTCATCACTTTAATGCCATTTTTGGTCACTTTTGGCCACTTTAATGCCATTTTTTCTCTATTTAAGACACTTCAATGTAACATTTTCTCCATTTCCTGTAACTTTGCCTCCCAGGACCCCAATTTTGGGTGGATTTTAGTCAGTTTTGGGTCAGTTTTACTCGGTTTTGGGTGGTTTCAGGTCAGCTTCTCTCAATTTTGGGTCTTTTTCCATCGGTTTTGGGTCGTTTTGATCAATTTTGAGTAATTTTCGCTTGGTTTTGAGTTGGTTTCACTCAATTTTGGGTCATTTTGACTCAATTTTGTGTGGATTTCCCTCAGTTTTGGGTGGTTCAGGTGGATTTCACTCCATTTTGGGTGGATTTCCCTCAGTTTTGGGTGAGTTGCACTCAATTTTGGGTCAATTTCTCTCAGTTTTGGGTGATTTCTGGTCGGTTTCAGTCAGTTTTTGGTCATTTTCACTCAGCTTTGGGTCATTTTCAGTTGTTTTTGGGTCAGGTTCACTTCTGGGTGATTTTCTCTCAGCTTTGGGTTGTTTCAGGTTGATTTCACTCCATTTTGGGTCATTTTTAGTTGGTTTTAAGTCAGTTTCTCACTATTTTGGGTGATTTTCTCTCAGTTTTGGGTTGTTTCAGGTCAGTTTCACTCTATTTTGGGCAGATTTCACTCCATTTTGGGTCAGTTCCACTCCATTTTGGGTGATTTTGACTCATTTTTGTGTGTTTTCACTCCATTTTGGGTCGGTTTCTCTCAGTTTTGGGTGGTTTCAGATGGGTTTCACTCTGTTTTGGGGCATTTTCCCTCCATTTTGGGTTGGTTTCACTCCGTTTTGGGTCATTTTCACTCCATTTTGGGTTGTTTCTCTCCGTTTTGGGTGGTTTCAGGTTGATTTCACTCCATTTTGGGTCAGTTCCACTCCATTTTGGGTCAGTTCCACTCCATTTTGGGTGATTTTCACTCATTTTTGTGTGTTTTCACTCCATTTTGGGTCATTTTCTCTCATTTTTTGTGGATTTTCACTCCATTTTGAGTCAGTTTCAATCAGTTTTGGGTGCATTTTTCTCAGTTTTGGGTGGTTTCAGGTCGGTTTCACTCCATTTTGGGTCGTTTTCTCTTCATTTTGGGTCATTTTCACTCCATTTTGGGTCATTTCTCTCCATTTTTGGTGGTTTCAGGTTGGTTTCCCTCCGTTTTGGGTCATTTTCACTCCATTTTGGGTCGTTTTCTCTCTGTTTTGGGTGGTTTCAGGTCAGTTTCCCTCCATTTTGGGTTGGTTTCCCTCCATATTGGGTCAGTTTCCCTCCATTTTGGGTTGGTTTCACTCCGTTTTGGGTCATTTTCACTCCATTTTGGGTTGTTTCTCTCCGTTTTGGGTGGTTTCAGGTCCGTTTCACTCCATTTTGGGTCGGTTTCCCTCCATTTTGGGTGATTTTGACTCATTTTTGTGTGTTTTCACTCCATTTTGGGTCAGTTTCACTCCATTTTGGGTCGTTTTCTCTCTGTTTTGGGTGGTTTCAGGTTGGTTTCCCTCCATCTTGTGTGTTTTCATTCCGTTTTGGGTCACTTTACTCCATATTGGGTGGATTTCCCTCCATTTTGGGTCAGTTTCTCTCCATTTTGGGTCATTTTTTCTCATTTTTGTGTGTTTTCACTCCATTTTGGGTCCGTTTCACTCCATTTTGGGTGGATTTCACTCCATTTTGGGTCGTTCTCTCTCATTTTTGTGTGTTTTCACTCCATTTTGGGTCAGTTTCGCTCCGTTTTGGGTGGATTTCTCTCAGTTTTGGGTGGTTGCAGGTCGGTTTCACTCCATTTTGGGTCGGTTTCTCTCCATTTTGGGTTTTTTTCTCTCAGTTTTGGGTGGTTTCAGATGGGTTTCACTCCGTTTTGGGTGGATTTCCCTCCATTTTGGGTTGGTTTCACTCCATTTTGGGTCGTTTTCTCTCCGTTTTGGGTGGTTTCAGGTTGGTTTCCCTCCATTTTGTGTGTTTTCATTCCGTTTTGGGTCACTTTACTCCATATTGGGTGGATTTCCCTCCATTTTGGGTCAGTTTCTCTCCATTTTGGGTCATTTTTTCTCATTTTTGTGTGGTTTCACTCCATTTTGGGTCGGTTTCCCTCCATTTTGGGTCGGTTTCACTCCATTTTGGGTCATTTTCTCTCATTTTTGTGTGTTTTCACTCCATTTTGGGTCAGTTTCCCTCCATTTTGGGTCAGTTTCGCTCCGTTTTGGGTGGATTTCTCCCAGTTTTGGGTGGTTTCAGGTCGGTTTCCCTCCATTTTGGGTCGGTTTCACTCCATTTTGGGTCGGTTTCAATCCATTTTGGGTCAGTTTCACTCCGTTTTGGCTGGATTTTTCTCAGTTTTGGGTGGTTTCAGGTCGGTTTCCCTCCATTTTGGGTCAGTTTCCCTCCATTTTGGGTGGATTTTTCTCAGTTTTGGGTGGTTTCAGGTCGGTTTCACTCCATTTTGGGTCAGTTTCCCTCCATTTTGGGTGGATTTTTCTCAGTTTTGGGTGGTTTCAGGTCGGTTTCACTCCATTTTGGGAGGATTTCACTCCATTTTGGGTGGATTTTACTCCATTTTGGGTCCATTTCTCTCCACTTTGGGTTGTTTTCTCTCAGTTTTGGGTGGTTTCAGGTAGGTTTCCCTCTATTTTTGGCGGATTTCCCTCCATTTTGGGTCGGTTTCACTCCATTTTGGGTCAGTTTCTCTCATTTTTGTGTCTTTTCACTCCATTTTGGGTCAGTTTCTCTCCATTTTGGGTCATTTTCACTCCGTTTTGGGTGGATTTCCCTCTATTTTGGGTCAGTTTCTCTCCATTTTGGGTCATTCTCTCTCATTTTTGTGTGTTTTCACTCCGTTTTGGCCGACTTTCCCTCGTTTTTGTGCGCTTTCCCTCGTTTCCAGCGGCGCAGGTTGAGCCCCAGCAGCGCCAGGTTCACCCCGTAGGTGCTGAGGCAGACCACGCACAGGTCCCTGAGGCCGAAGAGCAGGACGGCCCCGAGCCACAGCGAGGCCAGCGCCGAGGCCACCGACGTCCCCAGCAGCGTCACTGCGGCCGCCCGGCCCCGGCAGGTGCCTGCGGGAGGGGACTGGGCTCACTGGGGGGCGTGGTGGCCCCGGAGTGACACCCAGAGGCCACCCAGGGGTCACCCAGGGGTCACCAGTATCCCCAGTCCCTCCCAGTGTCCCCAGTTTCCCCAGTTTGTCCCCAGCCCATTCCCAGTGTCCCCAAAGTGTCCCCAGTCCCTCCCAGTGTCCCCAGTTGGTCCCAGTCCCTCCCAGTTCGTCCCAGTCCCTCCCAATCCCCTCCCAGTCCCTCCCAGTGTCCCTAGTTTGTCCCAGTCCCTTCCAGTTTGTTCCAATCCCCTCCCAGTTTGTCCCAGTCCCTTCCAGTTTGTTCCAATCCCCTCCCAGTTTGTCCCAGTCCCTCCCAATCCCCTCCCAGTCCCTCCCAGTGTCCCCAGTTTATCCCAGTCCCTTCCAGTTTGTTCCAATCCCCTCCCAGTTTGTCCCAGTCCCTTCCAGTTTGTTCCAATCCCCTCCCAGTTTGTCCCAGTCCCTTCCAGTTTGTTCCAATCCCCTCCCAGTTTGTCCCAGTCCCTCCCAATCCCCTCCCAGTCCCTCCCAGTGTCCCCAGTTTATCCCAGTCCCTTCCAGTTTGTTCCAATCCCCTCCCAGTTTGTCCCAGTCCCTCCCAGTCCCTCCCAGTTTGTCCCAGTCCCTCCCAGTCCCCTCCCAGTTTGTCCCAGTCCCCCCCAGTCCCTCCCAATCCCCTCCCAGTTTGTCCCAGTCCCCCCCCCAGTCCCCCCCAATCCCCTCCCAGTTTGTCCCAGTCCCTCCCAATCACTCCCAATCCCCCCCAATCCCCTCCCAGTCCCCCCCAATCCCCTCCCAGTCCCTCCCAGTTTGTCCCAGTCCCCCCCAATCCCCTCCCAGTTTGTCCCAGTCCCCCCCAATCCCCTCCCAGTCCCCCCCAGTTTGTCCCAGTCCCCCCGGTCCCGGGTTACCCAGCAGCCCCTGCAGCAGGTAGAAGAGCAGCCCGATGGCGCCGTTGGGGACGTTCAGGGCGCTGTCCCCGCCCAGCACCGGCTCCACCAGCCCCAGGCCACGCCCCCACCTGGAAAAGGGGCGTGGCAACACAAGACACGCCCACAGCCCAGACAGACACACCCCCATGCCCATATATGGTGTGTGCAGGTGGATAAGCCACGCCCCTTGTGGGGTTTTAAAGCCACACCCCCAGATTGCATTGGTGCTTTGCTGCTGTAAGCCACGCCCCCTTAGAGAAGCCACACCCACTCCCCATCTTCATGTCCATATATGGCCATAGCTAGGCTAAACCACACCCCTATGCCCATATATGGACATAGCATGGCCACACCCCAATATGATAAGCAGAAGCCACACCTTCATGCCCATATATGGAAACAGCAACACAAGCCACACCCTTATGACCTTATATGGACACAAGCACCTCCTTCATGCCCATATATGGTCATAAATGATACAAGCCACTCCCCCTCATGAATACAGGCCTAATCCATGCCTTCACAGCTATACATGGGTGTGACAAAGCCACGCCCTCTTGGCCATATATGGTGCAACCCAAAGCCACGCCTCCACATACATATACAGACACAACATGTAAGCCACGCCCACTGTGACCATACATGGGCACAAGCCACACCCTCACACCCATATATGGACATACAGCGCCTGCCATTATGCCATATATGGAGCTAATTAACATAAGCCCGCCCCTGAACAGAGACACGCCCCCACACCCACTCCCGCCATTTTAAGCCCCGCCCCTTCCCCTCACGACCTTCGCCCACAGCGCCCCCTAGCGGCCTGCCCTTCCCCTCACCCCCATTGGCCGCCGCCTCACGCAAGCCCCGCCCACTCCCGTTCCCCGCCCACAGCGCCCCCTAGCGGCCCGCCCTTCCCCTCACCCCCATTGGCCGCCGCCTCACGCAAGCCCCGCCCACTCCCGTTCCCGCCCTCCTCCTCCCGTTACTCCCGGTGCTTTTACCGGGAGGAGAACACCCGGGTGCAGGACACGGAGGGCCCCAGGTCGCAGGCGGCTCGGTACGACGGGTCCCTCGCCGCTTGGTGTTCCACATGCAGAGCGTACAGCGACAGCGCCGCGCCCGCCACGCACAGCGCCGCCCGCAGCGCCGCCGCCATCGTTCAACCCCCATTGGGCGGCGCCGCTGCCACTCCCACCTCCCCTCTCCGCTGATTGGCCAACACCGATAAGGTGCTGTCCTATTTCCGGTTCTGACGCGGTGGTTGATGGGAGGTGTAGTTCTTCGCGTTTGCGCATGCGCGGTGGTGTGAGGTGGGGAAGGAAGGGCGCGAATAAAAAATGGCGGGAGCGCGGCCAAGATGGCGGCGGGGAGCTGAGTGAGGGCTCGGCCCCGGCCCCGCCGCTCCGGAGCCCCCCGGAGGCGCCGGGGGAAGGCCGGGGGTCGGTGAGTGAGGCCCGGAGGGTTCCCGGGGGTCTCGGGGGTGGCGGGGACGGGAGGGAATTGATGGGGAGGGGTCGCGGTGACGTCACGGGGCAAGATGGCGGCGGCGGCCTGAGGGGGGTGAGGGAAGAGGGGAGGGAAATGGTGGGAGATCCCCTCAGGGAGCGAAATAAAGCACTGGGAGCGAACTGGGATCAAACTGGGAGCGCTTGGAGCAAACTGGGATTTTTCCATCCCAGTTTTTCTGTCATATCTTAAAATTTATCTCTTTTTCCCCCCTCAAATCTTCAATTTTCCCTAAATCCCCTCCCCATTTTTCCCTTTTCCCTTAAATTTCTCAAATTTTCCCAAATTCCCCTCTTCCCCCCCCCACCAAATCTCTAATTTTCTCCTAATTTTCCCCAAAATTCCCCTCTTTTTCTCCCCAAACCCCCAATTTTCCCCGATTTTTCTCCCCCAAATCCCAATTCCCCCTCGTTTACCCCCCATACCCCAAATTTTCCTCCAAACCCCCAAATTTTCTCCCTAAACCTCAAAATTCCCATATTTTCCCCAAATTTCCCTATTTTTCCCATCTTCTCCCCATATTTCCCCCCCCCAAACCCCTGATTTTCTTGTTTTTCCCAAACTTCCCCATTTCCCCCTAATTTCTTCCCCAAATCCCCAAATTTCCCCAATTTTTCCCCCTCAAATCCCCAATTTTCCCAAATTTCCCCCTTTTCTCCCCAAATTTCCCAATTTTTTCCCTTTTTTCCCCCAAAATTCCCCATTTCCCCCAATTTTACACATTTTCCCCCCAATTTTTTTCTCTTTTCCTTCCTAAATTCCCCATTCCCCCCCAATTTTCCTCCTTTTTCCTCACGAATTTCTCCATTTTCCCCACAAATTTTTCCCTTTCCCCCAAATTTCCTCAATATTCCCCAAATTTTTCCATTTTCCTCCCAAATTTCCCTAATTTTCCCCATTTTCTCTCCAATTTTCCCTATTTTTCCTAAATTTTTCCCCAAAATTTCTCCAATATTCCCTAATTTTTTTTCCTTTTCCCCCAAATTTCCCTAATTTTCCCATATATTCCCCAAATTTCCTCTCTTTTTTCTCAAATTTCCCCCCTTTCTCCCCTTTTCTCCTCAAAATTCCCCATTTTTCCCAAATTATTCCCTTTCCCCCCAAAATTCTCCAATTTTCCCCAAATTTTTCCCTTTCCCCCCCAAATTTCCATAATTTTCCCCAAATTTCCTCAATTTTTCTCAAATTTTTCCACTTTCTCCTTCCATTTTTCCCTTTTCCCCCCCAAAATTCCCCATTTTCCCCAAATTTTTCCCTTTTCTCTCCAAATTTCCTCATTTTTCCCCCCAAAATTTCCCCCATTTCGCCTTTTTCTCCCCAATTTTCCCCAAATTTCCTCGTTTTTCCTTACACTTTTCCCCCTTTCCCCCCAAAATTTCCCTATAATTTCCCTCTGAAATTCCCCATTTCCCCATTTCCCCCCAAATTTTCTCATTTTCCCCCCAAAATTTCCCCCATTTCTCCTTTTTCTCCCCAAATTTCCCCATTTTCCCCCAAATTTCCTCATTTTTCCTTAAACTTCCCCCCAAATTTCCCCAATTTTCCCTGTTTTCTCCCCAAAATTCCCCAAATTTCCCTAATTTTCCCCCTTTTCCCCCCAAATTTCCTTTTTTTTCTCAAATTTCCTCCCTTTCTCCCCCAAAATTTCCCCAATTTTCCCCAAATTTCCCAAATTTTTCCATTTTTTCCCCCCAAAATTTTCAATTTTCCCAAATTTGCCCATTTTTCCTTAAACTATCCCCCAAATTTCCCCAAATTTTCCCCCCAAAATTCCCATTTTTACCCAAACTTTCTCCTTTTTCCCCCCAAATTTCCCCCATTTCTCCCTTTTCTCCCCATTTTTCTCCTTTTTCCTCATTTTTCCCCATTTCCCCCCCCCAAAATTCCCCATTTTCCCCAAATTTCCTCATTTTTCCTTAACTTTTCCCTCCTTTCCCCCCCAAATTTCCCCAATTTTCACTTTAAAATTCCCCATTTTTCCCCAAAAAATCCCCCATTTTCCCCCCAAATTTCCTCATTTTTCCTTAAACTTTTCCCCCAAAATTTCCCCAATTTTCCCTCTAAAATTCCCCAATTTTCCCCCCAAAATTCCCCATTTCCCCCCAAATTTTCTCCTTTTTCCCCCCAAATTTCCCCCATTTCTCCCTTTTCTCCCCAAATTTCCCCAATTTTTCCCCCAAATTTCCTCATTTTCCTTAAACTTTCCCCCCAAATTTCCCTAATTTTTCCATTTTTTCCCCCCCAAATTTTCCCCAAATTTTCCCTTTTTCACCCAACTTTCCCTGGTTTTTCAACATTTCCCCCCAAATTTCTCCATTTTCCTTAAACTTTCCCCCTTATCCCCCAAAATTTCCCCCAATTTTCCCCCCTTTTCTCCCCAAATTTCGCCGCTATTCCACAAATTTTTCCCTTTTTCCCCCTAAATTTCCCCATTTCCCCCAAATTTTCTCAATTTTCCCCCAAATTTCCCCTTTTCCCCCCCAAAATTCCCCATTTCTCCCAAATTTTTCCATTTTTCCTCCCCAATTTCCCCATTTTCCCCCAAATTTTCTCATTTTTCCCCAAATTTCCCCATTTTCCCCCCAAATTTCCCCAATTTTCCCCCTAAATTTCCCCCAAATTTTCTCATTTTCCCCCAAATTTCCCCTTTTCCCCCCAAAATTCCCCATTTTCCCAAATTTTTCCATTTTTCCTCCCCAATTTCCCCATTTTCCCCCAAATTTCCCCATTTTCCCCCCAAATTTCCCCAATTTCCCCCTAAATTTCCCCATTTCCCCCAAATTTTCTCATTTCCCCTCCCAAATTTCCCCAATTTCCCCCCAAAATTTCTCTTTTTCTCCCCCCAAATTTCCCACATTTTCCCCCTTTTCTCCCCAAATTTCCCCAAATTTCCCCAAAATTCCCCATTTTTCCCCAAATCCCCCCAATTCCCCCCCCCAGCCCCATGTCCTCGCCCCCCCCCTCCCCCCCCTCCCTGCACTCCCTGTCCCTCACCCCTCCCCCCAGATCCCCCCCAAAATCCCCGGAGCGGCCCCGAACCCCCCCCGGAACAACCCCCGGGCTCCCCCCCAAACCTCCCCAAAACCGCCGGAATTCGCCCCAAACCCGCCGGACGAGGAGTGGGGGGGCGCCCTGAGCGAGGAGGAGGAGGAGGGCGCCGAGCCCCCCGGGGGCTGGACGCCGCCGCCCCCCGAGATCCGCCGCCTCTTCGAGGCCATCGCGCGCGCGCCGGCAGCCTGCCGCTCCGGAACGTTCCGCTGCCCGCGCCGCCTGCCCACGCCCGAGCCCCCCAGCCTGCCCGAGCTGCCCGGGGACCCCGGCGCCAGCCCCGCCCACCCCCCTCCGCGAGGAAAAGTAACTGGGGGGAAAAACGGGGATTTTGGGGAAAAAAATGGGGATTTTGGGGAAAAAACCCGGAAATTTTGGGTGGTTCGGGCGCCATTTTAGGGGGATTTGGAGCCATTTTGGGGCCATTTCAGAGGGAAAATCGAGGATTTGGAAAGGTTTAGGGTGGATTTAGGATGGATTTAGGATGGATTTAGGAAGGTTTAGGATGGATTTAGGAAGGTTTGGGATGGATTTAGGAAGGTTTGGGATGGATTTAGGAAGGTTTAGGATGGATTTAGGAAGGTTTGGGATGGATTTAGGCAGATTTGGGATGGATTTAGGAAGGTTTGGATGGATTTAGGAAGGTTTTAGGATGGATTTTGAGGGATTTAGGATGGATTTAGGAAGGTTTGGGATGGATTTAGGAGGTTTAGGATGGATTTGGGATGGATTTTGGTGGATTTAGGAAGGTTTGGATGGATTTTGGAAGTTTTTGGGTGGATTTTGGGGGTTCAGGGCGGGTCTGGGCTCCTGCCGCTCCGGAACGTTCCGCTGCCGCGCCGCCTGCCCACGCCCGAGCCCCCCAGCCTGCCCGAGCTGCCCGGGGACCCCGGCGCCAGCCCCGCCCACCCCCTCCGCGAGGAAAAGTAACTCTGGGGGGATTTGGGATTTTTTGGGGATTTTTTTGGGATTTTTTTGGGATTTTTTGGTGGATTTTGAGCGATTTTTGGGGATTTTTAGCGATTTTCGGGCGGATTTTTGGGCCATTTTAGGGGGATTTGGAGCCATTTTGGGGCCATTTCAGAGGGAAATAGGAGGATTTAGGATGGATTTTGGGGCATTGTGGATGGATTTAGGCAGGTTTAGGGTGGATTTTGGGGCATTGTGGATGGATTTAGGCAGGTTTAGGATGGATTTTGGGGCATTGTGGATGGATTTAGGAAGGTTTGGGATGGATTTTGGGGGATTTAGGATGGATTTAGGCAGGTTTAAGATGGATTTTGAGGGATTTAGGATGGATTTAGGAAGGTTTAGGATGGATTTTGGGGGATTTGAGATGGATTTAGGCAGGTTTGGGATGGATTTAGGAAGGTTTAGGGTGGATTTTGGGGGATTTAGGATGGATTTAGGCAGGTTTAACATGGATTCATGAAGGTTTAGGATGGATTTTGGAAGGTTTAGGATGGATTCATGAAGGTTTAGGATGGATTTTAGAAGGTTTGGGATGGATTTTGGAAGTTTTTGGGTGGATTTTGGGGGTTGGGGGCGGGTCTGGGCTCCTGCCGCTCCGGAACGTTCCGCTGCCGCGCCGCCTGCCCACGCCCGAGCCCCCCAGCCTGCCCGAGCTGCCCGGGACCCCGGCGCCAGCCCCGCCCACCCCCTCCGCGAGGAAAAGTAACTCTGGGGGAAAAACGGGGATTTTGGGGAAAGAAATGGGGATTTGGGGGAAAAAACCCGGAAATTTTGGGTGGTTCGGGCGCCATTTTAGGGGGATTTGGAGCCATTTTGGGGCCATTTCAGAGGGAAAATCGAGGATTTGGAAAGGTTTAGGGGTGGATTTAGGATGGATTTAGGATGGATTTAGGAAGGTTTAGGATGGATTAGGAAGGTTTGGGATGGATTTAGGAAGGTTTGGGATGGGATTTAGGCAGATTTGGGATGGATTTAGGAAGGTTTGGGATGGATTTAGGCAGGTTTAGGATGGATTTTGAGGGATTTAGGATGGATTTAGGAAGGTTTGGGATGGATTTAGGAAGGTTTAGGATGGATTTGGGATGGATTTTGGTGGATTTAGGAAGGTTTAGGATGGATTTAGGAAGGTTTGGGATGGATTTAGGAAGGCCTGGGGTGGATTTTGGGGGTTGGGGGCGGGTTCTGGGCTCCTGCCGCTCCGGAACGTTCCGCTGCCGCGCCGCCTGCCCACGCCCGAGCCCCCCAGCCCTGCCCGAGCTGCCCGGGGACCCCGGCGCCAGCCCCCGCCCACCCCCCTCCGCGAGGAAAAGTAACTTCGGGATGAATTTGGGATTTTTTGGGTGGATTTTGAGCGATTTTTGGGGATTTTTAGCGATTTTCGGGCGGATTTTTGGGCCCATTTTAGGGGGATTTGGAGCCATTTTGGGGCATTTCAGAGGGAAATAGGCGGATTTAGGATGGATTTTGGGGGATTTCGGATGGATTTTAGGGGATTTAGGATGGATTTAGGCAGGTTTAGGATAGATTTAGGCAGGTTTAGGATGGATTTAGGAAGGTTTGGGATGGATTTTGGTGGATTTAGGAAGGTTTGGGATGGATTTTGGGGGATTTAGGATGGATTTAGGAAGGTTTAGGATGGATTTAGAAGGTTTAGGATGGATTTTGGGGGATTTAGGATGGATTTAGGCAGGTTTGGGATGGATTTAGGAAGGTTTAGGATGGATTTTGGGGGATTTAGGATGGATTTTGGAAGGTTTAGGATGGATTTAGAAGGTTTAAGATGGATTTAGGAAGGTTTGGGATGGATTTTGAGGGATATAGATGGATTTAGGAAGGTTTGAGATGGATTTAGGCAGGTTTAGGATGGATTTAGGAAGGTTTGGGATGGATTTTTGGGGGGTTTAGGATGGATTTAGGAAGGTTTGGGGTGGATTTTGAGGGATATAGGATGGATTTAGGCAGGTTTGGGATGGATTTAGGCAGGGTTTGGGGTGGATTTTGGGGGATTTAGGATGGATTTAGGAAGGTTTAAGATGGATTTAGGAAGGTTTGGGATGGATTTTGGAAGTTTTTGGGTGGATTTTGGGGGTTCAGGGCGGGTCTGGGCTCCTGCCGCTCCGGAACGTTCCGCTGCCGCACCGCCTGCCCCCACGCCCGAGCCCCCCAGCCTGCCCGAGCTGCCCGGGGACCCCGGCGCCAGCCCCCGCCCACCCCCTCCGCGAGGAAAAGTAACTTTGGGATGAATTTGGGGATTTTTTGGGTGGATTTTTGAGCGATTTTTGGGGATTTTTAGCGATTTTCGGGCGGATTTTTGGGCCATTTTAGGGGGATTTGGAGCCATTTTGGGGGCCATTTCAGAGGGAAATAGGAGGATTTAGGATGGATTTTGGGGGATTTCGGATGGATTTTAGGGGATTTAGGATGGATTTAGGCAGGTTTAGGATGGATTTAGGAAGGTTTGGGATGGATTTAGGCAGGTTTGGGATGGATTTTGGTGGATTTAGGAAAGGTTTGGGATGGGATTTAGGAAGGTTTGGGATGGATTTTGGGGCGATTTAGGATGGATTTAGGAAGGTTTAGGATGGATTTTGGGGGATTTAGGATGGATTTAGGAAGGTTTAGGATGGATTTTGGGGGATTTAGGCTGGATTTAGAAAGGTTTAGGATGGATTTAGGAATATTTAGGATGGATTTTGGAAGGTTTAGGACGGATTTGGGATGGATTTTGGTAGATTTAGGAAGGTTTAGGATGGTTTAAGATGGATTCATGAAGGTTTAGGATGGATTTTGGGGGATTTAGGATGGATTTAGGAAGGTTTGGGATGGATTCATGAAGGTTTAGGATGGATTTAGGAAGGTTTGGGATGGATTTTGGTGGATTTAGGAAGGTTTGGGATGGATTTTGGAAGGTTTAGTCTGGATTTGGGATGGATTCAGAAGGTTTAGGACAGATTTAGGCTGGATTTAGGCAGGTTTAGGATGGATTTAGCAGGGATTTTTGAGGGATTTTGGGGGATTTGGGATGGATTTTGGCAGATTTAGGATGGATTTTGGGGGGGATTTATAGAGATTTTTGGGGGTTTTAGGACAGATTTGGGAAGGTTTAGGATGGATTTTTGGGGGATTTTAAAGAGATTTTGGGGGTTTTAGGACGGATTTGGGAAGATCAGGACGGATTCAGGAAGGTTTGGGATGGATTTTGATGGATTTAGGCAGGTTTAGGTCGGATTTAGAGGGATTTTGGGGGATTTTAAAGGGATTTTGAGGGTTTTAGGCGGAGTCAGGAAGGTTTGGGATGGATTTTTGTTGGATTTTAACCCAAAATTTGCATTTTTCAGGCCCCCTCCCCCCACGGAATTCGACTTTGACGACGAGCCCCCTCCCCCCCAACCCCGCCCTCATCGACCGAGCGCCGCGCCCCAGGTACAAAAAACCCAAATTTGGGGCTTTTTGGGGCTTTTGGGGGGATTTGGGGCTTTTTGGGGGTGATTTGGGGCTTTTTGGGGGGATTTTCGGTGGTTTTGGGGTTTTTTTGAGGATATTTTTGGGTTTTTTTGGGGTAATTTTTGGGGGTTTTTGTTGGTTTTGGGGAGATTTTTGGGTCAATTTTTTGGGTGGTTTTGTGGATTTTTAGGACAATTTTGGGTCAATTTTTAGGTGATTTTTGGGGCAATTTTGGGTGATTTTTACAGCGATTTTTTGGCTGATTTTGGGGTGATTTTTAGGGTGATTTTGTGGATTTTTAGGGACAATTTTTGGGGCAATTTTAAGGCAGTTTTGGGTGATTTTTACAGTGATTTTTTTGGCTGATTTTGGGGTGATTTTGGGGACAATTTTTTGGGTGGTTTTGTGGATTTTTAGGACAATTTTGGGGTCGATTTTTGGATGATTTTGGGGCAATTTTGGGTGATTTTGGGTGGTTTTTAGCTAATTTTGGGACAATTTTGAGTTGAGTTTATGTTGATTTTTGGGTAACTTTGTGGTGATTTTTGGCTGATTTTGGCGCGTTTTTGCGAAAATTTTATGCCGATATTGGGGTAATTTTGGGTTGATTTTTAGCTAATTTTGGGGCATTTTTACGGCGATTTTATGGCGATTTTTGGGTCAATTTTTATCTCATTTTGGGCTGATTTGGGACATCTTTACAATGATTTCTACCGATTTTTGGGTAACTTTGGGTTGATTTTTAGCTAATTTTGGTACAATTTTATGGTGATTTTATGCCGATTTTTGGGTCAATTTTTATCTAATTTTGGGCTGATTTTGGGACATTTTTACGATGATTTTATGCCGATTTTGGGTAACTTTGGGAATTTCCAGCCGATTTTTCCGCCATTCCCGTTGTAACTTCGGGCCGATTTTTGGGGGCGATTGGGGCTGATTTTTGGGGCAATTTGAGCTGATTTTTGGGTCAATTTGGGGCTGATTTTTGGGTCAATTTGGGGCTGATTTTTGGGGCGATCGGGGCTGATTTTTGGGGCAATTGGGGCTGATTTTCGGGGTGATTCGGGCTGATTTTTGGGGCGATTGGGGCTGATTTTTGGGGCGATTTGGGGCTGCTTTTTGGGGTGATTTTTATGCCGATTTTTGGGGCGGTTTGAGCTGATTTTTGGGGCGATTTTATGCCGATTTTTGGGGCGATTTGGGCTGCTTTTGGGGCGATTCGAGCTGATTTTTGGGGCGATTTGGGCTGATTTTTGGGGGGCAATTTGAGCTGATTTTTGGGGCGATTTGGGCTGATTTTTGGGGCAATTTGAGCTGATTTTTGGGGCGATTCAAGCTGATTTTTGGGGCGATTTGGGGCTGATTTTTGCGGTGATTTTATGCTGATTTTTGGGGCGATCGGGGCTGATTTTTGGGACGATTTTATGCCAATTTTTGGGGCGGTTCGGGCTGATTTTTGGGGTGATTTTTATGCCGATTTTTGGGGGCAATTGTGGCTGATTTTTGGGGCGATTTGGGCTGACTTTTGCGGCGATTTTATGCTGATTTTTGGCGTGATTGGGGCTGATTTTTGAGGCGATTCGAGCTGATTTTTGGGGCGATTTTGTGCTGATTTTTGGGGCGATTGGGGCTGATTTTTGGGGCGATTCGAGTTGATTTTTGGGGCGATTTATTTCTGATTTTTGGGGTGATTTTATGCTGATTTTTGGGGTGATTTTATGCGATTTTTGGGGCAATTTGGGGCTGATTTTTGGTGCAATTTTATGCTGATTTTTGGGGCGCTTTGGGCTGATTTTTGGGGCGATTCGAGCTGATTTTTGGTGCGATTTTATGCCGATTTTTGGGGCGCTTTGGGCTGATTTTTGGGGTGATTTTATGCGGATTTCTGGGGCGATCGGCCCCCCACCCCCCCGAATGTGCTCCCCCCCCAGGGCCGCCGAGCCGCGGGCAGAAGCGCGAGGCGCGCCTGGACAAGGTGCTGTCGGACATGAAGCGCCACAAGAAGCTGGAGGAGCAGATCCTGAGGACCGGGCCGCGACCTCTTCCCCCCCGAGGGCCCCCAGAGCCCCAAGCGGCCCCCGGGCTCTTCCTGCGCCACAGGAAGTTCTGAAAAAACGCAAAAATTAAAATTATTGTCACCTCTCCTGGGCTTGAGTCGGTTTGGGGGGATTTGGCGCCGTTTTGGGGATTTTTACATTGATTTCTGGGTGATTTTTGGGATCTTTACATTGATTTTTTGGTGATTTTTCAGATCTTTACATTGATTTTTTGGGTGATTTTTGGATGATTTTGGGGATTTTTACATTGATTTTTGGGGTGATTTTGGGATTTTTACATTGATTTTTTGGGTGATTTTGGGGATTTTTACATTGATTTTGGGGATTTTTACATTGATTTTTGGGGTTTTTACATTGATTTTTGAGAGATTTTTGGATTTTTAGGTTGATTTTTGGGTGATTTTTGGGGATTTTTACATTGATTTTTTTGGGTGATTTTTGGATGATTTTGGGGATTTTACATTGATTTTTGGGTGATTTTGGGGATTTTTACATTGATTTTTGGGGTGATTTTTGGATGATTTTGGGGATTTTTAGGTTGATTTTTGGGTGATTTTGGGGATTTTTACATTGATTTTTTGGGTGATTTTCGGATGATTTTCGGGATTTTTACATTGATTTTTGGGGTGATTTTGGGGATTTTTACATTGATTTTTGAGTGATTTTCAGGATTTTTACGTTGATTTTTGGGTGATTTTTTTGGGATTTTTACGTTGATTTTTGGGGTTTTTACATTGAATTTTGGGTGATTTTTGGGGATTTTTACACTGATTTTCGGGTGATTTTCACATTGATGTTTGGATGATTCTGACTATTTCTAAGGTGATTTTTTTGGTGTAATTTTCGGGATTTTTACATTGATTTTTGGATGATTTTCTGGTGATTTTTTTGGATTTTTATGGTGATTTTTGGGCTAATTTTGAGGATTTTGTGGTGGTTGTTGGGTGATTTTTGGCAATTTTGGGCCAATTTCTTGGCAATTTTTGAGTGATTTGGGGATTTTTATGGTGATTTTTTGGGTGATTTTGTGATTTTTAGGCTGATTTTGGGTCATTTTTGGGTTTTTATGGCAATTTTTTGCACTGAATTTGGGGATTTTATGGTGATTTTTTGGGCAATTTATGGGATGGTTTGGGGAGTTTTACAGCAATTTTTGGGCTGAATTTGGGGATTTTTACATGATTTTTGGGCAATTTTTAGAATTTTTACTGCGATTTTTGCCATTTTCACGGCGATTTCTACAACAACTTTTACAACAACAATACTTTATTTTCATAGCAAATTTACAGCGCAAACCCCGAGTGCAAAAAACCCCCAAAACCCCGAATTCCCCCCAAAACAAGCCCCCGCTCCCTTCACTCGCTGTCGGAGCTGTGACCAGTCCGGGGGGGAGGGGCGATTTTGGGGCAATTTTGGGGCGATTTTTGGGGCGATTTTTTTGGATCTTTAGGTTGATTTTTGGGGAATTTTTGGGGATTTTTTTGGGGCAATTTTTGGGGATTTTTGAGATTTTTACAGTGATTTTTGGGTGATTTTTGGGATTTTTATGGTGATTTTTGGGGTGATTTTTTGGGTCAATTTTTGGGATTTTTACAGCAATTTTTGGGGTGATTTTTGGGATTTTTATGGTGATTTTGGCTGATTTTTAGGGTGATTTTAGGAATTTTTACAGTGATTTTTGGGGTGATTTTTGGGATTCTTATGGTGATTTTTGGGGTGATTTTTTGGGTCAATTTTGAGATTTTTACTGCAATTTTGGGGGATTTTTATGGTGAATTTTGGCTGTTTTTTGGGGTCAATTTTTGGGTCAATTTTTGGCATTTTTACAGCGATTTTTGGGGTGAATTTCTGGGATTTTTACAGCGATTTTTGGGGTGACTTTTGGGCTTTTTATGATGCATTTTGGCTTATTTTTAGGGTGATTTTTGGGTGATTTTAGGGATTTTTACAGCGATTTTTGGGGTAATTTGGGGAATTTTTGCCATTTTCACAGCGACTTTTACAACAACTTTTACAACAACATACTTTATTTTCATAGCAAATTTACAGCGCAAACCCCGAGTGCAAAAACCCCAAAACCCCCCGAATTCCCCCCAAAACCCCCCAAAACAAGCCCCCAATCCCTTCACTCGCTGTCGGAGCTGACGATGCCGCGGAGCCGCGACCAGTCCGGGGGGGGGGAGGGGCGATCTGGGCGGCGATTTCGGGGCCGTTTCGGGGTTTCTCCGTCGGGATCGCGCTGGGCACGGAAGGGGAGGGGTTAAAAGTGAGGAATTTGGGGGGATTTTTGGGGATTTTGGGGTTTTTGGGGGTTTTTACCGGGTAAAATGTTGGCGGCGTCGAGGGCGGCGAGTTCGGCTTTTTCCTCGCGGCGGCGGCCGAGGCGGCGGCAGCGGGCCAGGGAGGGGGGCGCCTGGAAAAGGCCAAAATCCGCCCAAAATCCACCCAAAACGGGGGCCCAAATCCCAAAACGGACCCGAAATCCCAGAATTCCACCCCAAAAATACAAAAATACCACCAGGATCCCTTTCAAAATCGCGGAATGCTGCCCAAAAATCCGCCCGAAATCCCACGAAAAATGCCCAAATTTTACCCAAAATCCTCACAAAATCCCTCCAAAATCCACCCAAAACGGGGCCCAAATCTCAAAACGGACCCGAAATCCCAAAATTCCACCCCAAAAATAAAAAAATTGCGCCAGGATTCCCTTCAAAATCACGGAATTTTACCCAAAAATCCGCCCGAAATCCTGCTGAAAATGGCCAAATTTTACCCAAAATCCTCATAAAATCCCACCAAAATCCACCCCAAATGGAGCCCAAATCCCAAAATGGACCCGAAATCCCAAAATTTCACCCCAAAACCCCCAAAATTCCGGCAGGATCCCCTTCAAATTAACAAAATTTTACCCAAAAATCTGCCCAAAATCCTGCTGAAAATGCCCAAATTTTACCCAAAATCCCACCAAAATCCACCTAAAACGGGGCCCAAATCCCAAAATGGACCCGAAATCCCAAAATTCCACCCCAAAAGTCCAAAATTCTGCCAGAATCCGCTTAAAAATTGTGCAATTCTACCCCAAAAACCACCCAAAATCCCGCGCAAAATCCCCCAAAAATTCCCAATTTTCCCCCCAAATCTCCTCAAAAATTCCCAACTTTTCTCAAAATCTCCTCAGAAATTCCCAATTTTCCCCAAAATCCCCCAAAAATTCCCAATTTTCCCCCAAATCTCCTCAAAAATTCCCCATTTTCCCCAAAATCTCTTGAAAAATTCCCAATGTTTCCCAAAATCTCAAATATTTCCAATGTTTACCAAAATCCACCCAAAATTCCCAAATTTTCCCCCAAAATTCTCAATTTTCCCCAAAATCCCCCCCAAAATTCCCAATTTTCCACAAAATCCCCCCGAAAATTCCCAATTTTCCCCAAAAATTCCCAATTTTTTTTCCAAAATATCCTCAAAAATTCCCAATTTTCCCCAAGTTTTCCCAATTTTCCCCAAGTTTTCCCAATTTTCCCCAAAAATCTCCTCAAAAATTCCCCATTTTTCCCAAATCTCTTGAAAAATTCCCAATGTTTCCCAAAATATCAAATATTTCCAATTTTTACCAAAATTCCCCCAAAATTCCCAATTTTCCCCAAAATCCCCCCGAAAATTCTCAGTTTTCCCCAAAATCTCCCCAAAAATTCCCAATTTCCCCCAAAATCTCCTCACAAATTCCCAATTTTCCCCCAAATCCCCCCAAATTTTCCCAATTTTCCCCAAATTTCCCAATTTTCCCCCAACCCCCCTCCCGTACCATCGAGTCCCGCCCCGCTCTGGGCCCGTCTCGCGCCCCAAACCCCCCCAAAACCCCCCCAAACCCCCTCAAAACCCCCTCAAATCCCCCCCAAACCCCCTCAAAACCCCCCCAAAAACCCCAAAATCCCCGGATTTCACCCACAAAATCGCGGGTACCGCGGGAGCCCCAGATCGCGCAGGGCGCCCCTGAGCGCCTCCAGGACCTCGCGGCGGCTCCGGCACTTCCGGAAGAGCTGCTTGTAGTTAGGGCGCCCCCCAGCGGCCCGGAGGTATCGCTTCAGCCGCGCCACTTCCGGGGGGTCCTGGGGGCGGGGCTTGGAGTGAGGGGCGGGGCTTGGGAAGCCACGCCCACCAGAGGGAATTGGCGGGAAATTGAGGGGAAAATTCGGGAATTTTGGGGGAATTTCGGAGGAACTGGGGAAGGGTTTGTGGGATTGTCTCGGGTTTGGGGAAAATAAAGTGAAGTTTCATAAATTCGTCCCAAATTTCTTCAAAATTTCATAAAAATTCCACAAAATTTCACCAAAATCACAAAATTTCACAACATTTCACCCAAATCCCCCAAAAATCCTCCCAAGAATTCGCTGGAATCCACCCTGACACCCCCAAAAATCCCAAAATGCCCCAAAATCCCCTCAAATATTCCTCAAAGCTCCCCCAAAAAATCCCCAAATTCCACCCAAAATCTCCTCAATTTCCCCCAAAATCCCAAATTTTCTCACAATATTCCTCCCAAAACCCCCCAAATTTCCCCAAATCCCCCCAAAAATCCCCAATTGTCCACAAAAAAAATTTAAAAAATATTTCCCAAAAACCAAATTTCCCCAAATCCACCCAAAATTCCCAAATTTCCCCCAAATTTTCCAAAAAAAGCACAAAATGCCCCCCAAAATCCCCAAATTCTTCCCTAATCCCTAAAAAAAAATCCCAAGAATTTCCCCCAAAATATCCCCAAAATGCTCCTCAAAACCTCCTAAAAATCCCCAAATTTTCCCCAAAATCTCCACATTTTCCTCACTTCTTCCCCAAAATCCTCCTCAAAAGTCCTGAAATTCCCCAAAAATCCCAAAATCCCCCGAGAAATCTCAATTTTTCCCCAATTTTCCCCCAAAATTAAAAAAAAATTCCAATTTTCCCCCAAAAATCCCAAATCACCCAAATTTCCTAATTTTGCCCAAAATTCCCTATTTTTTCCCCAAATTTCCCTCCAAATTCCCCCAAAATAAAATAAAAATCTCAAATTTTCCCCAAATTCCCCACATTTTCCCCAATTTTCCCCCACAATCCCCAAAAAATCCCAAAATCCCCCCAAAAAAACCAAAAAATCCCCAAAAAACCAAAATTTTCCCCAAAATCCTCAAATTCTCTCCAAATTTCCCCCAAAATTTCCCCAAAAATCCCAAATTTCCCCTAAAATTCCCAAATTTCCCCCCAAATTTTCCCCAAATTAAAATAAAATTCCCAAAATTCCCAAATTTTCCCCAATTTTCTCCCACAATCCCCCAAAATCCCAAAACCCCCACAAAACCCCCAAAATTTCCCCAAAATCCTCAGATTTTCCCCAAATTTCCCCCAAAATTCCCAAAATTTCTTCACATCCCAAATTTTTCCCCAAAAATTCGCAAATTTCCCCCAAAAATAAAATAAAAATCCCAAATTTCCCCCAAAATTCCCCAAATTTTCCCCAATTTCCTCCCAAAATCCCAAATTTCCCCCAAAATTCCCAAATTTCCCTCCAAATTTTCCCCCAATTTTCCCCCCACAATCACCCAAAAATCCCAGAATCCCAAATCCCCCCAAAAATTCCGCAAAATTTTCCCCAAAATCCTCAAATTTTCTTCAAATTTCCCCCAAATTTTCCCAAAAAATTCCCCAAAAAATCCCCAAATCCCAAATTTTCCCAAAAACCCCAAATTTCCCCCCAATTTCACCTTCCCGCGCCTCCACCACTCTTCCTCCTGCTCTTCCTCCCGGTCCTTCCTCCTCCTCTTCCTCCTCCTCTCCTCCTCTTCCTCCCGCGCTCGTTTTTCCCGTTTTTTCCGTTTTTTCCGCCCATTTCGCCAGCGGCAAATCCTCGGAATCCGAGCCCGAGGAACTCCCGGGAATTTTTTGGGGTTTTTTGGGGATTTTCGAGGATTTTTTGGGCTTTTCTTCCTCCTCATCTTCATCCTCTTCCTCCTCCTCTTCCTCACTCTCCATTTTTGCTTTTTTTGCCCCAATTTTGGCCATTTTTGGGGATTTTCTCATGGTTTTTCCCGTTTTTTTCCCATTTTTTCCCATCTGAATCTTCCTCTTCATCTTCCTCTTCCTCATCTTCCTCCTCATCTTCATCCGCCTCTTCCTCACTCTCCATTTTTGCTTTTTTTGCTCCAATTTTGGCCATTTTTGGGGATTTTTTCATGGTTTTTCCCGTTTTTTTCCCATTTTTCCCATCTGAATCTTCCTCTTCATCTTCCTCTTCCTCATCTTCCTCCTCATCTTCATCCGCCTCTTCCTCACTCTCCATTTTTGCTTTTTTTGCTCCAATTTTGGCCATTTTTGGGGATTTTTTCATGGTTTTTCCCGTTTTTTCCCCATTTTTCCCATCTGAATCTTCCTCTTCATCTTCCTCTTCCTCGTCTTCCTCCTCATCTTCATCCTCCTCTTCCTCACTCTCCATTTTTGCTTTTTTTGCCCCAATTTTGGCCATTTTTGGGGATTTTTTCATGGTTTTTCCCATTTTTTTCCCATTTTTCCCATCTGAATCTTCCTCTTCATCTTCCTCTTCCTCATCTTCCTCCTCATCTTCATCCGCCTCTTCCTCACTCTCCATTTTTGCTTTTTTTGCTCCAATTTTGGCCATTTTTGGGGATTTTTTCATGGTTTTTCCCGTTTTTTCCCCATTTTTCCCATCTGAATCTTCCTCTTCATCTTCCTCTTCCTCGTCTTCCTCCTCATCTTCATCCTCCTCTTCCTCACTCTCCATTTTTGCTTTTTTCGCCCCATTTTTGTCCATTTTTTGGGATTTTTTCCCATTTTTTCCTGGTTTTCTCCCATTTTTCCTGTCTGAATCTTCATCTGAATCTTCATCTTCCTCTTCCTCCTCTTCCTCATCATCCTCACTCTCCATTTTTGCTTTTTTTACCCCATTTTTGGTCATTTTTTGCTCCTTTTTTCCTGCTTTTTTCCCATTTCCCCCCCTTTTTCTCCCATTTTCCCGGTCTGAATCTTCCTCCTCCTCATCTTCCTCCTCCTCTTCCTCCTCCTCTTCCTCACTCTCCATTTTCCCCTTTTTGGCCCCATTTTTGGCTGTTTTGGGGGATTTTTTCACATTTTTTCCTGTTTTTTTCCTATTTTTTCCCGTTTTTCTCCCATTTTCCCAGTCTGAATCTTCCTCCTCCTCATCTTCCTCCTCATCTTCCTCCTCCTCTTCCTCACTCTCCGTTTTCCCTTTTTTGGCCCCGTTTTTGGCCGTTTTTTCAGGTTTTTTCCCATTTTTTCCCCTTTTTCTCCCATTTTCCCGGTCTGAATCTTCCTCATCTTCCTCCTCCTCTTCCTCACTCTCCGTTTTCCCTTTTTTGGCCCCATTTTTGGCCGTTTTTGGGGATTTTTTCATGGCTTTTCCTGTTTTTTTCCCATTTTTTCCCCTTTTTCTCCCATTTTCCCAATCTGAATCTTCCTCTTCATCTTCCTCTTCATCTTCCTCATCCTCCTCTTCCTCACTCTCCATTTTCCCTTTTTTGGCCCCGTTTTTGGCAGTTTTTTCAGGTTTTTTCCCATTTTTTCCCGTTTTTCTCCCATTTTCCCAGTCTGAATCTTCCTCATCTTCCTCCTCATCTTCCTCACTCTCCATTTTCCCCTTTTTGGCCCCATTTTTGCCCATTTTTGGGGATTTTTTCATGGCTTTTCCTGTTTTTTTCCCACTTCTCCCTGTTTTTTTCCCATTTTCCCAGTCTGAATCTTCCTCCTCCTCATCTTCCTCCTCATCTTCCTCCTCCTCTTCCTCACTCTCCATTTTCCCCTTTTTGGCCCCATTTTTGGCCACTTTTTCAGGTTTTTCCCCATTTTTTTCCCGTTTTTCTCCCATTTTCCCAGTCTGAATCTTCCTCATCTTCCTCCTCATCTTCCTCACTCTCCATTTTCCCCTTTTTGGCCCCATTTTTGCCCATTTTTGGGGATTTTTTCATGGCTTTTCCTGTTTTTTTCCCACTTCTCCCTGTTTTTTTCCCATTTTCCCAGTCTGAATCTTCCTCCTCCTCATCTTCCTCCTCATCTTCCTCCTCCTCTTCCTCACTCTCCATTTTCCCCTTTTTGGCCCCATTTTTGGCCACTTTTTCAGGTTTTTTTCCATTTTTTCCCGTTGTTTTTCTCCCATTTTCCTGGTCTGAATCTTCCTCATCTTTCTCCTCCTCTTCCTCACTCTCAATTTTCCCTTTTTTGGCCCCATTTTTGGCCGTTTTTGGGGATTTTTTCATGGCTTTTCCTGTTTTTTTCCCACTTCTCCCTGTTTTTTTCCCATTTTCCCAGTCTGAATCTTCCTCCTCCTCATCTTCCTCCTCATCTTCCTCCTCCTCTTCCTCACTCTCCATTTTCCCCTTTTTGGCCCCATTTTTGGCCACTTTTTCAGGTTTTTTTTTCCATTTTTTCCCGTTTTTCTCCCATTTTCCTGGTCTGAATCTTCCTCATCTTTCTCCTCCTCTTCCTCACTCTCCGTTTTCCCTTTTTTGGCCCCATTTTTGGCCGTTTTTGGGGATTTTTTCATGGCTTTTCCTGTTTTTTTCCCACTTCTCCCTGTTTTTTTCCCATTTTCCCAGTCTGAATCTTCCTCCTCCTCATCTTCCTCCTCATCTTCCTCCTCCTCTTCCTCACTCTCCATTTTCCCCCTTTTTGGCCCCATTTTTGGCCACTTTTTCAGGTTTTTTTCCATTTTTTCCCGTTTTTCTCCCATTTTCCTGGTCTGAATCTTCCTCATCTTTCTCCTCCTCTCCTCACTCTCAATTTTCCCTTTTTTGGCCCCATTTTTGGCCGTTTTTGGGGATTTTTCATGGCTTTTCCTGTTTTTTTCCCATTTTTCCCCGTTTTTCTCCCATTTTCCCAATCTGAATCTTCCTCTTCCTCATCCTCCTCTTCCTCACTCTCCATTTTCCCCTTTTTTGGCCCCGTTTTTTGCCACTTTTTGCTGCTTTTTCCCATTTTTTTCCGTTTTTTTCCCCACTCTCCCAGTCTGAATCTTCCTCCCCCTCCTCATCTTCCTCCTCCTCTTCCTCACTCTCAATTTTCCTCCTTTTTCCCCCAATTCTTCCCCGTTTTTTCCTCCTTTTCTCCCTTTTTCCCGGACATTTTTGACTCTTCCCCAATTTTTCCCTTTTTCGCCCCAATTTTCTTCATCTCCTCTTCTTCCTCTTCCTCCTCCTCTTCCTCACTCTCAATTTTCTTCCTTTTTTTCCCATTTTCCCCCATTTTTTCCTCATTTTTGTCCCTTTCCTCCCCGGTTTTCCCAGATTTTTCTGATTTTTCCCCAATTTCCCCCTTTTTCTCCCCAGTTTTCTTCCTCTCCTCCTCCTCATCTTCCTCACTCTCAATTTTTTTCATTTTTGTCCCATTTTCCCCCAATTTTTCCTCATTTTCCCCCCCATTTTCCCCTCCCCTCTTCCTTGCTCTCCATTTTCCTCATTTTCTCCCAATTTTTCCCATTTTCCCCCCCAATTTCCTCCTCCTCTTCCTCCTCTTCCTCTTCACTCCCAATTTTCCCCTTTTCCCCCCAATTTTTCCCAATTTTTTCCGTTTTTTCCCCATTTTCCTTCCCCTCCTCTTCCTCACCCCCCCATTTTCCCCATTTTCACCCAATTTTCCTCCGCTTTTTCCCCGTTTTCCGCCTTTTTCACCCCAATTTCCCTCTCCTCCTCCTCGCCGCCATTTTTCCCGCCATTTTTCCCATTTTTCCCCGCCATTTCCCCCCGCTTTTCCCGCCTTTTCCCCCTTTTCCCCCGCCCTTCCGCCTCTCCGCCAGGGGGCGACAAGCACAAGGCGAAGTCCCCGCAAGCCACGCCCCCTTCCAGCTCCGCGCATGCGCCTTCGGCCTCGCCCCAAAACTTCGCCCTGCGGGGGAAAAAAGGGCGTGGTCAAGCAGGGTGTGGTCGCCTCGGGGGCGTGGCCAGCCCAGGGCGTGGCACCGGGGGCTCTCCGGTGCCTCCCCTCCCCCTCCCGGTACCGTTCGCAGCCGCTCGGCGCCGCCGCCGCCGCCGCCGCCGCCATTTCTGCGCCCTCAGGGCGGCAGCCAATGAGGATTGAGATAAAAAGACAGCGGGGCGGGGCTTGAGGCGTGGGACCAATGAGGAGGCGGTGCTATAAAGGGGGGAAGTCGTTTCAACCAATGGAGGGCAGGAAAAGGCGGGATTCCGGTGAGCGACAGCAGAATAAGCCAATCAGAAGCGGCGCTGAGAAGCGCTGGCCAATAGGGGTGGAAGGAAGGCGGGGAAAACGTGAGGGAGTGAGCGGCAGCCCCTTAAGCCAATCAGAACGCTGCTTGGAGCCGTAGCAGCCAATAAGAAGCGGCTGGAGGTGGGACAAATCCGCTGAGCCAATAGGAGCGGAGAAGAGGTGGGAAAAGGCCGGAAAGTGATTGACATTACTAACATCCAATGAGATTCCAGCGTTTTTAACAACCAACCAATCAGCAACACCATTAGGCGGGACTTACCCCGCCCAGTTAATCACGCGGGGAGAAGAACCCGGAAGCGGCAGGCGGGATTTCCGCATCGCCAACCAATCAGGCGGCGGCGCGGAAGCTGTCGACCAATGAGGAGCGAGGGGAAGGGCGGGGCTTGTCCGCCATGAACGGAGCGAGCGACGGCGATGGCGGCGGCTACAAACGGCGCTGCCGGGCCCTCAAACGGCGCCTGAAGCTGCTGCTCTACGTGAGGGGCGGGGCCTGAAGTGAAGGGCGTGGCCTAAAAAGGGCGGGAAGCGGAGGGGGCGGGGCTTGGCCTGAGGGGAGCCCGGGGGCCGGGGGGGGGGGTGAGGGGAAAAATGGGGAAATCTGAGGGAAAAAATTAAAAATTTGAGGGAAAAAGTTGAAGATTTGGGCGCGAAATTGAAAATGTGAGGGGAGAAGTTGGGGTTTGGGGGGGAATTGGGGGGTTTGGGGGGAAAATTGGGATTTTTGGGGCAAATAGGGAATTTTTTTGAGGGGGGAAAAGGGAATTTTTGAGGAGAAATTTGACATTTTTGAGGGAAAATGTGGAATTATTTTGGAAATTGCTCGATTTGGGGTAAAAAGCTCAATTTTCAGGATAAAAAGGCCAAATTTCGGGGGGGAAAGGTGAATTTTGGGGTTAAGAAAACGAGATTTTAGTGGGGGGAGAAAAGCTGAAATCTAAGCATTAAAAAAAATCAAATTTGGGGCAGGAAAAAGCTGAATTTGGGAGGGGAAAAGTGCCAAATTTTGGGGATAAAACCCCCCAATTTTAGGGGGAGAAAGCTCAATTTTGCGAAGAAAAGAAAATAAGTTTTAGGGAGGAAAAGCTGAATTTTGGAGGGAAAAAAAGCCAAAATTTCAGTGTAAAAGTTGAATTTTATGGGTAGGAAAGCCAAGTTTAGGGGAGAGAAAAACCCAAATTTTTTTGGGGAAAAAGAGCCAAAGTGTGGAAGGAAAATTGCAAAATTTTGGAGGTAAAAAAGCTGAATTTTAGTGATTAAAAAAGCCAGATTTCGGGGGAAAGACGTGAATTTGGAGGGGTAAAAAAAATCAAATTTGGGAGATTAAAAAACCAAATTCTGGAGGGGAAAAGCTTAATTTTGGAGGAAAAAAAAAGGCCAAATTTTGGGGGGAAAGGGCCAGATTTTAGGGGAAAGAATGAAAAAATAAGGATTAAAAGTCCAAATTTTATGGGGGAAAACCCCAAATTTTATGGTGCAAAAAATGCAAAATTTTAGGAAAAAACCCCCAAATTTTAGGGAGAAAAGTTATTTAAAAAGCCAATTTTTGGCACAAAAAAAAGGTGAATTTTAGAGGGAAAAACCTCCGGATTTTAGGGCTGAGGCTTTGGGGTTGTTATCCCCTCCCCCACGGGGGGTGGGTGTGGCTAAAGAGGCCCCGCCCACCCTTTGGCTCCGCCCCCAGGAGCAGGAATGTTTCCAGGAGGAGCTGAGGAGAGCCCAGCGCAAACTGCTGAAAGTCTCGCGGGATAAAAGGTACCAAAACGCCCCAAATTCACCCCAAAAATCCCTTTGAACACTCCAAAAATCCCAATTTTATTATTTTTTTAAAATTTTAGTTTTTGGTTTTTTTCCAAAATTCTCAGTTTTTATTTTTATTTTTAATTTTTTTCTCCAAATATCCCAAATTTTTTCTCAAAATTTCCAATTTTTATTTTTGATTTTTGTTTTTTTCCTCCAAATTCCTGGATTTTTTTTCCCCAAATTTCCAATTTTTATTTTTGTTTCATTCCCCCAAAATCCCAATTTGTATTTTTTGCTTTTTAAATTTTATTTTAATGCTTGGGTTTTTTTCACCAATACTCCAATTATTCATTTTCTAATAATCCGTTTTTTCCTCTCAAAATTCCCACTTTTTATTTTGTAGTTTTATTTTTACTTATTTCCTGAAGTTCAGAATTTTTACTCTTATTTTTTTACCCAAAACTGCCAGATTTGAAAAAAACTTATTTTCCTCTCAGAATTCCCAATTTTACTTTTTTTTTAAAATCTTTTTGGGGATTTTTTCCCAATTTTTTTCTTTAATTTCTTGTTTCTATTTAATTATATTGGAAGTTTTAAATATTTTTATCCTTAGTTTTAATTTCTATTTTTATTTTTTAATTTTTACTTTTTATTTTTAATTTTATTTCATTGAATACCATTTTTTATTTTTTATTTTAATGTATAATTTTTATTTTTAATTTTTATTTTTAGGATTTTTTTTTTAGTTTTATTTTCATTTTTACTTTCATTTTAGTATTTAATTTTTTTTTTTAAATCTGTGTTTTATATTTTAGTGTTTTGTTTTCAGTTTTTGTTTTTATTTTTATTTTCATTTTATCTTTTATTTTTGCTTTTATTTTTATTTTCATTTTTATTTTTGTTTTTATTTTAATCTTAATTTTTATTTTTATTTTTGTTTTTATTTTTTATTTGTTTTTATTTTTGTTTTTATTTTTATTTTTATTTTTGGTTTTGTTTTTATTTTAATTTTAATTTTTATTTTTATTTTCATTTTTATTTTCATTTTTATTTTTATTTTTATTTTTATTTTTATTTTTATTTTCATTTTTATTTTCATTTTCATTTTTATTTTTATTCCTTTACCTTTTAAAATTTTAATTTTTGCTTTTATTTTCAATTTTCCATCCTAATTTCCATTTTTAATTCCAATTTCCCTCCTTTCCCCTCAGTTTCCTCCTGGACCGCCTCCTCCAGTACGAAAACGTCGACGATGACTCCTCAGGTACCGGGGGGGGCGGGGCCAAAGGCCACTCCCACCGCTGGCCCCGCCCCTCCCCTCTGATTGGCTCCTCCCCTGCCCAGACTCGGAGGCGACGGCGTTCGTCCGACAACAGCGATGGGGACGCCCCCAAGGGGGCGGAGCCTCCGCCCGCCAAGCGGTCAGCAAGGGGTTAAGGGGGGGACAAGATGGCGGCCGCGGGGTGGGCGGGGCTTTGGGGGAACAGCCGAAGCGGGCAGGGCTTCAAAATGGCCGCCGGAGGATTGGGTGGGGATTCAAAATGGCGGGTCGTGGGGGTTCAAGATGGCTGCCGGGAGTGGGAGGGGCTTTAAAATGGCTGCTGGGAGTGGGTGGGGCTTGGAGGTGGCCACTCCTTTTTGGGGGTGTGGCTTAAAGCAACAGGAAGCTTCAAAATGGCCGCCGCACTTGTGGGAGTGGCTTCAAAATGGCTGCCAGGAGTGGGCGTGGCTTCAACATGGGCCACCTCAATGGGGAAAGTGGGAAGTCCAATATGGCCGCCACTGGAAGTGGGCGTGGCCACACTTTTAAGTGGGTGGAGCATTTGTATGGGTGTGGATTCAACATGGCGGCCATCATGTAGGCCAAAATCAAAAATGGCAGCCATCATGGTTGTCAAATCTAAAATGGCGTTCCATCGTGGAGGCCAAAATTGAAGATGGCGGCCATGATGGATGTCAAATCCAAAATGGCTGACACCATGGAGGCCAAAATCCAAGATGGCTGCCACAATGGATGTAAAATCCAAAATGGCGGCCATCATGGAAGCCAAAATTCAAGATGGCGGCATCTTGGGTGTCAAAATCCAAAATGTCGGCCATCATGGAGGCCGCGATTCAAGATGGCGGCCATTATGGAGGTCAAAATCCAACATGGCGGCCATCTTGGGGGGGTCAAACCCCAAGATGGCCGCCCCGAGGTGGGCGTGGCCAACGCTCTCCCCTCCCCCGCAGGCGCCAGCTCGCCCTCCCCTCCCCCCCCGGCCTTTGGCCCCGCCCCCTACATGGTGAGTGCCCCAAACCCCGCCCCCTTTTTTCAAACCCCGCCCCCTTTCGTGAGAAGTGGGCGTGGTTTGACTCTGCCCCTCCCCCCAAGATGGCGTCGCCGCCCTACAGCCCCTTCGGGGCGCCGTTCCCCCGCCCCCTCCCCCCGCAGGGCGGGGCCCGGCCGCGCCCCTCCCCCGCCCGGCGCAGCAAAGGGACGCGCAGGGGGCAGGTGAGGGGCGGGGCTAAAGGGGGAGGGGCTAAAAGGGGGCGGGGCTAAAGGGGAGAATATAAATGGGCGGGGCTAAAGGGGAGAATATAAAGTGGAAGGAGAGAAAGGAGGGCGGGGCTAAAGGGGGCGGGGCTAAAACGGAGAATATAAAATGGAAGGAGAGAAAGGGGGCGGGGCTAAAGGGGGCGGGCTAAAGGGAGAATATAAAGTGGAAGGAGAGAAAAGGGGGCGGGGCTAAAGGGGAGAATATAAAATGGAAGGCGAGAAAGGGGGCGGGGCTAAAGGGGAGAATATAAAATGGAAGAGAGAGAAAGGGGGCGGGGCTAAAGGAAAGAATATAAAATGGAAGGAGAGAAAGGGGGCAGGGCTAAAGGGAGAATATAAAATGGAAGGAGAGAAAGGGGCGGGGCTAAAGGGGAGAATATAAAATGGAAGGAGAGAAAGGGGCGGGACTAAAGGGGAGAATATAAAATGGGCGGGGGCTAAACGGGGCAGGGCTAAAGGGGAGAATATAAAGTGGAAGGAGATAAGGGGGCGGGGCTAAAGGGGGCGGGGCTAAAGGGGGGATATAAATTGGCAGGGCAAAAGGGGCGGGCTTAAAGGGGGAATATAAAATGGAAGGAGGGAAAGGGGCGGGGCTAAAAGGGGAGAATATAGAATGGGAGGGGCTAAAAGGGGGAGGGGCTAAAATGGGAGGGGTGGAAGGGGAGGGGCTAAAGGGAGAGGGGCCTAAAGGGGAGAATAGAAAAGGGCAGGGGCTTAAAGGGGAGGGGCTAAAGGGGGAAGTGTTAAAGGGGGCGGAGCTAGAAATACATGGGGTTAAAGGGGAGGGGTCACAAAGGTGGGAGGGGCTAAAATGGGCGGGGCTAAAGGGGGTGGAGCTAAAATTATATGGGGTTAAAGGGGGTGGAGCTACAGTGTGATGGGGCTAACGGGGGAGGGGCTAAAGGGAAAAGGGCCTAAAAGGGGGAGGGGCTAAAGGAGCGGAGCTACAATGAAATGGGCTGAAGGGGAGGGGCTTAAAGGGGGTGGAGCTAAAAGGGGACGAGCCCTAAAGAGGGAGGGGCTAAAAGGGAGGAGTAAAAGTGGGAGGGGCTAAAGGGGGTGGAGCTACAATGAGATGGGGTTGAAGGGGAGGAGCTAAAAGGGGAGGGGCTTAAAGGGGAGAATATAAAATGGGAGGAGATAAAGGGGTGGGGCTAAAGGGAGGAGGGGATAAAAGGGGAGGGGCTAAAGGGAGAATATTAAATGGGAGGGGCTAAAGTGGGAGGGGCTGCAATTATATGGGTTTGAAGGGGAGGGGCTAAAAGGGGAGGGGCTTAAAGGGGGTGGAGTCATAAAGATGTGGTGTTAAAGGGGGAGGGGCTAAAGGGGGAGAATATAAAATGGGAGGGGATAAAGGGGGAGGCGGACTAAAAGGGGGAGTGGCTTAAAGGGGAGAATATAAAGGGGGAGGGGCTAAAGGGGGTGGAGCCACAAAGAGATGGGATCTAAAGGGGGAGGGGCTGAAAGGGGAGGAGTCACAAAGGGGGAGGGGTCACCAAGTGGGAAGGGCAGTGGGGGGAGGGGCTACTGGAAGTGGGAGGGGCCAAAAAAAGGGGAGGGGCTAAAGGGGAGGTCAATTGGATTGGGGGAGGGGTCACTGAAAGGGAGAGGAGCTTATAAAAAGGGGAGTGGCCAGTAAAAAGGGGGAGTGGCCATTAAAGGGGGTGTGGCCACTCCTCCCTGACCCCTCCCCCTCTCTCTCCCCTCCCACCCCCCCAGCCTCCCCCCGCCCCTCCCCCCCCTGCCCTTCCCGGGGGGCGGGGCGGGGGCGGGGCTGTCGGGGGGGCGTGGCCCCGGCTCTCCCCCTCCCCCCGCCGGCGCTGGCCCCGCCCCCCCGCCCCTCCCCCGCTGCCGCCCTCGCGGCTCCTGAGCGACCCCGGGGAGGGGGGAGGGGGGAGGGGAGCGACGACGCGCTGGACGGCGACGACGAGCTGGTCATCGACCTGCCCGAGTGACCAGAGTGACCCCCTGAGTGACCACTGAGTGACCACTGACCACTGAGCTGGTCATCGACCTGCCCGAGTGAACCACCGAGTGACCACTGAGTGACCACTGAGTGACCACTGACCACTGAGTGACCACCGAGTGACCACTGAGTGGACCACTGAGTGACCACTGACCACTGAGTGACCACTGAGTGACCATCGACCACCCTGAGCTGGTCATCGACCTGCCCGAGTGACCACTGAGTGACCACTGACCACTGAGTGACCACTGAGCTGGTCATCGACCTGCCTGAGTGACCACTGAGTGACCACTGAGTGACCATCAACCCACCTGAGTGCCCATCGACCTCCTGAAGTGACCAAGTGACCACTGAGTGACCACTGAGTGACCGCTGGTCATCAGCATCCCAGCATGACCCTTCCCAACTGGTCATCGAGCTCTTGGGAGTGACCACTGAGTGACCACTGACCACTGAGTGACCACCGAGTGACCACTGAGTGACCACAGTGACCATCAACCAACCTGAACTGACCATTGGCCTCCTGAAGTGACCACTGACCACACTGAGTGACCACTGAGTGACCACTGAGTGACCACGGAGTGACCAATGACCACTGAGTGACCACTGAGTGACCACGGAGTGACCCGCCGAGTGACCGCGGATCGAGGCAGAACCACCGAAAGATTTTGGGGGAAAATTTGAGAATTTTGCGACGAAAAAAACGACAAAAAATTGAGGAAAAAAAATCAAAATTTGGGGCAAATTCGGGAGGGGAAAAATCCGGGATTTTGAAAAGGGGGGAAAAATGAAAATTTGGGGGAAATTGGAAATTTTGGGGAAGAAAAAGTGGAAATTTAGAAAGAAAAATTGAATTTTTTATAGGAAAAAATTCAATTTTAGAAGGAAAAAAGTGAATTTAGAAGGAAAAAATTGGATTTTGAAAGGAAAAAATGGAATTTTAGAAGAAGAAAATTGAATTTTAGAAGAAAAAAAGTGAATTTTAAAAGGAAAAACTTGAAATTTAAAAGGAAAAAAATGAATTTTAAAAGGAAAAATTCAATTTTAGAAGAAAAAAATTGAATTTTGAAAGGAAAAAATTGGATTTTTTAGAGAAAAAATCAATTTGAGAAGGAAAAAATGGAATTTTAGAAGGAAAAATTGAAATTGTTAGGGGGAAAAATGGAATTTTGGGTGGAAAAAAAGGAATTTTGGTAAAAAATCCAGTATTTTTTTGACTAAAATTCAAAATTTTTTGGAAAAATTCAAGGTTTTTTTGGAAAATGGATTTTTTTTGGGGAAAAGAGATTTTAAGGGGGAAAAAGTGGATTTTAGGCAGGAAATAAAAAGATTTTTTTGGAAAATTTAATGGTTTTGTAGAAAATTTGTGATTTTTGGGAATTAAAAAGGGTTTGGGAGGTAAAAAATGTGAATTTTTGGGGAAAAAATGCCAATTTTGGGGTAAAAAATTAATTTTTTGAGGAAATTGTCGAATTTGTGCTGGAAAATTCAAAATTTGAGTTTAAAAGCCTCAATATGGAGAAAATTTTTAAATTTTGGGCCAATTTTTAAAATTTGGTGAAAAATTCTCAATTTGAAGGAAATATTTCAATTTTTGGGCCAAAATTCCCAATTTTGAGTCAAATTTTCTCAGTTTGGGCTCAGGATTTGCTGATTTGGCAGCAAAAAATTCAATTTGAACCAAAAAAAATTAAATTTTGCATCAAAAATTCCAAATTTTTGAAAAAATCTGAATTTTTAATTAAAAAGTTCTGAGTTTTGGAAAAAAGTCTGAATTTTTTATTTAAAAAATTCTGAATTTTGGTAAAAAATTTTCCTAATTTTTGGGGCAAATTTGAATTTTAGCCTAAAATGTCAATTTTTGGATTTTAAAAAAATCTCAATTTTTGAGGAAAAATGTCAATTTTGGGGCAAAAATCCCAAAGTTTGGGGGGGAAAAAATCTTAATTTTAGGTCAAAATTAAAATTTTGGTTCAAATATTAAATTTTTGGATCAAAGAAAATCAATTTTAGGTAAAAAATATTGAATTTTAAGAGAAAATATTACAAATTGGGGTCAAAAATGTCAATTTTGGGTCCAAAATTTCCAAATTTTGAGGTAAAATTGCCAAATTTTGGGAAAATTTCAGGTTTTGGAATAAAAAAATGAATTTTAGGTAAAAAACCCTTGAATTTTAGGTGAAAATGTTAAAAATTGGGGTAAAACTTATTAATTTTGGGTCCAAAATTTCACAATTTTTGGGCAAATTTCCCAAATTTGGTTGTAAAATTTTCAACTTTGGATGAGAAATTCAATTTTGGGTGAAAAATTCCAAGTTTTGGCTCAAAATGTTTCCATTTGAGGTCAAAAATATTCAAATTTTGAGGCAAAACCCCCAAATTTTGTTGGAAAAATTTCAATTTTGGATTTTAAAAATCAATTTAGTTGAGAAATTCCAAATTTTCAGAGAAAATGTTACAAATTGGTGTAAAAAATGTGAATTTTCCCCAATTTCGGGGCAAATTTCCCAAATTTTGTTGTAAAATTTTCAATTTTGGATCAAAAATTCAGTTTTGGGTGAAAAACTCCAAATTTTGGGTCAAAAATTTCACTTTCAGGTCAAAAAAGTGAATTTTTGCTCCAAAATGTTCCAATTTTGGGGCAAAATTCCCAAATTTTGTTGGGAAAATTTAAATTTTTTGGATTAAAAAATCAATTTTAGGTGAAAAAGTACAAATTTTGGCTCAAAAAGTTCAATTTTGGTAAAAAATGTGAATTTTGGGGACAAAATTTCCGATTTTGGGGCAAAATTCCCCAATTTTGTCAGGAAAGTTCCAATTTTGGCACCAAAAATTCAATTTTAGGTTAAAAACTCCAAATTTTGGCTCAAAAAGTTTCAATTTTGTGTCAAAAATTTCAATTTTTCGTCCACATTTTCCCATTTTTGCCCCAATTCCCCACATGGGCGTGGCCATGACGTCACCACCGCTCAGCCCCGCCCCCTCCCTCCCCAGCCAATCCCATCCCTTCCCCATAAAAAGTGGGCGGAGCCTTTTCCGACCTCCATTTTTTATTGGTTGGCCCCGCCCCTTCCCTGGTTTGGGTGGGCGGGGCTTAAGGTGGACAAAGGGGGCGTGGCTCGGGGCGGGGGCGTGGCTTGGGGAGCCCCTCCCCCCCTCACCAGCCCTGGCTGCCCCCGGGGGCCCCGTCCAGGGGTGGGGGAGGGGCGGGGGCGGGGCTGGGGGCGGGGCCGGAACCTGCGGGGGGGGGGGAGGGGAGAGAGAAAACAATGAATAAAAAGGGGGCGGGGTCAAAGGGGAGCCCCGCCCCCTCCTGGAGAAGGGGGGACGCCCCTCCCCCACCCACAGAGCCCTCCCCCTCATTTTAAGCCCCTCCCCCACCCATTTAGCCCCTCCCCCCTTTAGCCCCTCCCCCTCTTTTTAGCCCCTCCCCCGCCTTCACAGCCCCGCCCTTTTTGTGACTCCACACCCCCCCCAATTCCCACGGCCCCGCCCCCCAAACACTCTGGCTCCTCCCCCCACTGACCACGCCCACTTAGGCCACGCCCCCATGCATTTTAGCGCCCCCTACTGGCCTAAAACCCCTTTCCTCCCTTCCCCCGCCGCGAGTGACCACTGACCACTGCCCAACCCCCACCCTGAGTGACCACTGACCCCCCGGAGTGACCACTGACCCCTCCCTGAATGACCACACCCACTGACCACGCCCACTTAGGCCACGCCCACCCCCATGCACTCTAGCGCCCCCTACTGGCCACAACCCCTTTTTTTCCCCTTCCCCCTCCCCGAGTGACCACTGACCCCTCCCTGAGTGACCACTGACCACACCACTGACCAGGCTGACCACGCCCACTAATTACAGGCCCCTCCCCACTTAGGCCACGCCCCCATGCACTCTAGCGCCCCCTACTGGCCTAAAACCCCATTTCTCCCTTCCTCCGCCGCGAGTGACCACTGGACCCCTGCCCAACCCCCCGCCGAGTGACCACTGACCCCCCCCGAGTGACCACTGACCCATCCTCGAATGACCACACCCACTGACCACACCTACTTAAGCCACGCCCACCCCCATGCACTCTAGCGCCCCCTACTGGCCACAACCCCTTTTTTTCCCTTCCCCCACCCCAAATGACCACTGACCCCTCCCGGAGTGACCCCTGACCCCTCCCACTGACCACACCCAGTGACCACACCCACTTAGGCCACGCCCCCATGCACTCTAGCGCCCCCTACTGGCCGTAACTTCATTTCTCCCTTCCCCCACCCCAAGTGACCACTGACCCCTGCCCAGCCCCCACCCTGAGTGACCACTGACCACACCCGCTGACCCCTGACCCCCCGCGGCCCCTCCCCCACCTGTGGCCCCGCCCTGGCCGCGGGGGGCGGGGCCGTGCACCCGCAGGTGGTCGCCCCACGTAGGCGGCGCTCAGCAGCTTGCCCGCAGACGTGGCACGGCACCTTGTCCTCGTGCCGCACCGCTGTGCGCCCGCAGCCGGTCACAGCGTGGCGAACGCCGCCTCGCACGTCTGACACGGGACGGGTCAGGGGTCACACAGGGGTCACACAGGGGTCATTGGAGTGGTCAAGGGGTCATTTAGGGGTGGTTTTGGGTCATTCAAGGGTCATTTTGGGGGTCAAAGGGTCATTGAGGGGTGGTTTGGGGTCACTCAGGTGGTCAAGGGGTCACTCAGGGGTGGTTTGGGTGGTCAAGGGGTCATTTGGGGGTCAGTCAGGTGGTCAAGGGGTCACTCAGGGGTGATTTAAGGGTCACTTTGGGTGGTCAAAGGGTCATTGAGGGGTGGTTTGGGGGTCACTCAGGTGGTCAAGGGGTCACTCAGGGGTGGTTTGGGTGGTCAAGGGGTCAACTCAGGGGTCAGTCAGGGGTGGTTTGAGTGGTCAAAGGGTCATTTGGGGGTGGTTTGGGGGGTCAAAACGGCACTCAAGGTGTTCGTTTCGGGCGGTCAAGGGGTCACTGAGGGGTGGTTTGGGGTCACTCAGGGGTCATTTGGAGGGTCAAGGGGTCATTTGGGGGTCAGTCAGGTGGTCAAGGGGTCACTCAGGTCATTTGAGTGGTCAAGGGGTCAGTCAGGGGGGGTTTGGGGTCAGTCAGGTGGTCAAGGGGGTCACTCAGAGGTGGTTTTGGTGGTCAATGGGTCACTCAGAGGTCATTTGAGTGGTCAAGGGGTCACTGAGGGGTGGTCTGGGGTCACTCAGGTGGTCAAGGGGGTCACTCAAGGGTCACTGGAGTGGTCAAGGGGTCATTGAGGGGGGGTTTGGGGTCACTCAGGTGGTCAAGGGGTCACTCAGGGGTCAGGGGAGGTCGTGGGGTCACGGAAGCCAAAGGGGGTTTGGGCGTGGTCAGCGGTCAGTGGGTGTGGTCAGCATTTGGGGGCGCGGTCAGTGGGCGTGGTCAGGGGTTGGGGCGTGGTCGGGGGCGTGGTCAGGGTCGGGGGCGTGGCCTCACCTGGCACTTGAAGGGCCGCTCGGTGGAGTGCACCTGCCGGACGTGGCTGTTCAGGTGGTCCGGCCTGCCGAGTGACCAGGGGTGTGGTCAGCGAGTGACCACTGACCAGTGGTGACCAGGGGTGTGGTCAGCGAGTGACCACTGACCAGTGGTGACCAATGGTGTGGTCAGCGAGTGACCACTGACCAGTGGTGACCAATGGTGTGGTCAGCGAGTGACCACTGACCAGTGGTGACCAGGGGTGTGGTCAGCGAGTGACCACTGACCAGTGGTGACCAGGGGTGTGGTCAGCGAGTGACCACTGACCAGTGGTGACCAATGGTGATCCAAGAATGACCAATGGTGTGGTCAGCGAGTGGACCACTGACCAGTGGTGACCAGGGGTGTGGTCAGTGAGTGACCACTGACCCAGTGGTGACCAACGGGTGACCAACGGTGACCAACGGTGTGGTCAGCGAGTGACCACTTGACCAGTGGTGACCCAGGGGTGTGGTCAGCGAGTGACCACTGACCAGTGGTGGCCAGGGGTGTGGTCAGTGAGTGACCACTGACCAGTTGGTGACCAACGGTGACCAACGGTGACCAACGGAGTGGTCAGCGAGTGACCACTTGACCAGTGGTGACCAGGGGTGTGGTCAGCGAGTGACCACTGACCAGTGGTGACCAGGGGTGTGGTCAGCGAGTGACCACTGACCAGTGTGGTGACCAGGGGTGTGGTCAGCGAGTGACCACTGACCAGTGGTGACCAGGGGTGTGGTCAGTGAGTGACCACTGACCAGTGGTGACCAATGGTGACCAAGAATGACCAATGGTGTGGTCAGCGAGTGACCACTGGACCAGTGGTGGACCAGGGGTGTGGTCAGTGAGTGACCACTGACCAGTGGTGACCAACGGTGACCAACGGTGACCAACGGTGTGGTCAGCGAGTGACCACTGACCAGTGGTGACCAGGGGATGTGGTCAGCGAGTGACCACTGACCAGTGGTGGCCAGGGGTGTGGTCAGTGAGTGACCACTGACCAGTGGTGACCAACGGTGACCAACGGTGACCAACGGTGTGGTCCAGCGAGTGACCACTGACCAGTGGTGACCAGGGGTGTGGTCAGCGAGTGACCACTGACCAGTGGTGACCAGGGGTGTGGTCAGCGAGTGACCACTGACCAATGGTGACCAGGGGTGTGGTCAGCGAGTGACCACTGACCAGTGGTGACCAGGGGTGTGGTCAGCGAGTGACCACTGACCAGTGGTGACCAGGGGTGTGGTCAGCGAGTGACCACTGACCCAGTGGTAACCAGGGGTGTGGTCAGCGAGTGACCACTGACCAGTGGTGACCAGGGGTGTGGTCAGCGAGTGACCACTGACCAGTGGTGACCAGGGGGTGTGGTCAGTGAGTGACCACTGACCAGTGGTGACCAGGGGTGTGGTCAGCGAGTGACCACTGACCAGTGGTGACCAGGGGTGTGGATCAGCGAGTGACCACTGACCAGTGGTGACCAGGGGGTGTGGTCAGCGAGTGACCACTGACCAGTGGTGACCCAGGGGTGTGGTCAGCGAGTGACCACTGACCCAGTGGTGACCAGGGGTGTGGTCAGCGAGTGACCACTGACCAATGGTGACCAGGGGTGTGGTCAGCGAGTGACCACTGACCAATGGTGACCAGGGGTGTGGTCAGCGAGTGACCACTGACCAGTGGTGACCAACGGTGTGGTCAGCGAGTGACCACTGACCAGTGGTGGACCAACGGTGACCAGATGACCGAATGACCAATGGTGTGGTCAGCGAGTGACCACTGACCAGTGGTGACCACAGGTGTGGTCAGCGAGTGACCACTGACCAATGGTGACCAACGGTGTGGTCAGCGACTGACCACTGACCAATGGTGACCAGGGGTGTGGTCAGTGAGTGACCACTGACCAGTGGTGACCAGGGGTGTGATCAGCGAGTGACCACTGACCAGTGGTGACCAGGGGTGTGGTCAGCGAGTGACCCACTGACCAGTGGTGACCAGGGGTGTGGTCAGCGAGTGACCACTGACCAATGGTGACCAGGGGTGTGGTCAGCGAGTGACCACTGACCAGTGGTGGACCAACGGTGTGGTCAGCGAGTGACCACTGACCAGTGGTGACCAACGGTGACCAAGAATGACCAATGGTGTGGTCAGCGAGTGACCACTGACCAGTGGTGACCACAAGGTGTGGTCAGCGAGTGACCACTGACCAGTGGTGACCAGGGGTGTGGTCAGTGAGTGACCAGTGCCACCAGTAACCATGATGATGTCCCCAAGTGCCACCATGACCTCAATGACCCCAATGACCCCACCATGACGCAATGACCCGCCATGACCAACGATGACCCCAAACCCCACCATGACCCAGATCCACCATGACCATGACCCACCACGCCCCAAACATGACCCCAAACCCAACAATGACCCACCAAACCCAACGATGACCTAATGACCACCATGACCCAACAATGACCCAAACCCCACCATGACCAAGTCCCACCATGACTCAATGACCCAAAGATGACCCCAAGCCCCACCATGACCCCAAGACCCAACACAACCAAGACCCACCATGGTCACAAGACCCACCATGACCCAATGACCACCACGACCCAACAATGACCCCAAATCCCATGACCAAGACCCCCATGACCCAATGACCACCATGACCCAACGATGACCCCAAACCCAACACAACCCAACAATGACCCCCAAAACTCACCATGACCACGACCCCCCACAACCCAATGACCACCATGACCCATCGACCACCATGACCCAATGACCACCATGACCCAACAATGACCCCAAACCCACCATGACCCAATGACCACCATGACCCAATGATGACCCCAAACCCACCATGACATCAAGACCCACCATGTCCCAACAATGACCCCAAACCCACCATGACACCAAGACCCACCATGACCCAGTGACCACCACGACCCAACAACGACCAAGACCCCCCAATGACCCAATGACCACCATGACCCAAAGATGACCCCAATGACCCACCACAACCAAGACCCACCATGGTCACAAGACCCATCATGGCCCAATGACCACCATGACCCAACAATGACCCCAAACCCAACCGATGACCCCAAACCCAACGATGACCCAATGCCCACCATGACCCAACAATGACCCCAAACCCCATCATGACCAAGTCCCACCATGACTCAACGACCCAACGATGACCCCAAGCCCCACCCTGACCCCAAGCCCCACCATGACTCAACGACCCAACGCTGACCCCAAACCCCAACCACAACCCAACGATGACCCCAAACCCAACGATGACCCAGACGACCACCACAACCCAACAATGACCCCAAAGACCCCAAACCCCATCATGACCCAATGACACCATGACTCAACGACCCAACGATGACCCCAAACCCCACCACAACCCAACGATGACCCCCAAACCCAACGATGACCCAACGACCACCATGACCCAACAATGACCCCAAAGACCCCAAACCCCATCATGACCCAATGACACCATGACTCAACGACCCAACGATGATCCCAAACCCCACCACGACCCAATGCCCACCATGACCCAATGACCACCACAACCCAACCCAACGATGACCCCAAACCCCACCACGACCCAATGACCACCATGACGCAACAATGACCCCAAACCCACCATGACCCAATGACCACCATGACCAAATGATGGACCCCAAACCCCACCATGACCAAGACCACCATGACCTCAAGACCCACCACGACCCAACAATGACCCAAACCCCACCATGACCCAACGATGACCCCAAACCCCACCATGACCACAACCCAATGATGACCCCAAGCCCACCATGACCCAACAATGACCCCCAAACCCCACCATGACCCAATGACCACCATGACCCAGTGACCACCACAACCCAACCCCA